>NC_138725.1:74376483-74663345 GCF_965113295.1 Leuciscus leuciscus | reverse complement strand
AACATTTTTACAAATTCTTCACCAAAGCATACACAAAAGATTAAATATAAGAACTACAAACTCACGGCTGAGCAGCAAATTAAACGTTTCTCAAGCCAGGATTATTAGTGAGAACAGCAGATACCATGTGGTTACTCAAACTGAATCTACCTTTTACTCTTCTACTTCCTCTTTTATCCATAAGGTATAGGCGCTACTGTTGTCCCTAGTGGATGGGATGAACATAGCACTGACAATAAGAACAAGTAAACCATGTGACAGACAGTGACTGTTACACACCCATGTGCTATATTTTCCCAGCACATCCTCTGTTTCCCCAAGCACTCTCTCCCCAATACCCAATGACACAATACACAAATTCATCAATCTTTATTTGTAAAAAAATGATATCCCATTCTTAGTATACATGTGCACTGTGCACAGTAAATTTCCCAATGTTAAATTAATACCGCTCTGTGTTTATATGGGAACCACCAACAGGGTGTTAAAAGTAACACTGGAGCAGGGATAGAGTTAATGAGATAATTAAGTGATTGATCGAGTGATGATTGTTCGATTATTGAAGGCATCTAATGATAGCAAGCAGATTAACTGAAGAAAAGAGAAACACAAGAACTACAACTGACTTCCAGACACAGCCTTAGATTAAATCAACTGAAAACACATGAAAACTCTCTTATTACAAACCAGTTTGACCTTATTTCTGTCATTCATCTACAGAAGTTCTTTTTGAGAATTAACAGAATTTTAGATGTTGATGTTTTATTGAAAATGTTTGGTCATCATTATGGTGATCATTGTTTCTTTTAGTTGGGCAGTTTGACTCTTTATATTTTTTTATGTTAGTGGTTGTCTTTGAAACTGTGTTTACCAAAACACATAATTTGTTGCAAAGGAAACCATAAATAAAGATGATCAGGTGATATATATTTAATCATCATAAAGAAAAGTTTTTGATAAGTAATTGCTGACCAAAAGAGATTTACGAAAAAAAAAAAAAACGTAGAGACCAGTGATGGGAATAACGGCGTTACTTTTTTCAGTAACGAGTAATCTAATTGATTACTCTTCCCATCTTAATAACGCCGTTACCGTTACAGTAACGGTAAGTACGGTAGTTTTTCATCAGACCAACTAGATCTCTGGCACCTCATAATGTTACACTGTTCTACTTTTTTTCGGGGAAGAAAATACTTGAAGTACAGCATATCTACCAATATTTTTTTTTTTTTTTTTTTTTTTTTTTTGCACTACAAGGAGTGTATATATTTGTTATATCTTTTTGGTATAGTGCTTAACAAGCATAATTAAATTTTGCCCAGTTGTGACCTGTTGAGGGGCAATAAATATCAAAAGTTCCGAAACATCTATTGTGTTATTTGTATCGATCCACTATATAAACATAATATCTACATACATGGCATTTGATTGGAGGTTAGTCTCACTTTGTCCCACAGCAACATTAAAATAGTTTAGATTTGTGTACATTGTTTCTGTTAACAATGTATTATAATATAGCCCAACTAAAGCAAACAATTTGTGATTTTCTCCTTCAGTGATTCTACTTGTTAACATCAGGTGTCTTTAATAATGCACAGCAAAAACTCCAGTGTTAAATGAACTCTCCTGGGAGTTTATATGGCTCCACACTCAAGAGTGTTAAAGTGTTAAAATATGAGTGTTAAATTAACACTCAAGAGTGTTAAAGTTAATGAGATAATTAAGTGATTGATTGAGTGATGATTGACCATTATTGAAGACACTTGATGTTAACAAGCAGAATCACTGAAGGAGAAAATC
Source organism: Leuciscus leuciscus (assembly GCF_965113295.1). Lineage (NCBI taxonomy): Eukaryota > Metazoa > Chordata > Actinopteri > Cypriniformes > Leuciscidae > Leuciscus > Leuciscus leuciscus. The sequence continues at coordinate 74,661,545 of NC_138725.1, read as the reverse complement.
TATTTTTTTAAGACACCGTTATGGTGATCAGTGTTTGCTTTAGTTGGGCTCTTGACCCTTAAATCATTAACTTTAGATTTTGTTTGGCTGTTGTATCTGAGTTTTAATTGCCAGATGAACAAAGAGAAAAGTTGGTCAGGTGGTGTTGGTTATGTTTTGACATATTCATAATTTGACCTGAAGCACAAATCTCATTTAGAGAGTCATGTCTATCTTGTTGATTACAGCAGCCCTGTGATTCTACAGCAAATGATTATCAGCATTTTCAATATAATCCAAAATAAATTTTGAAAGTTGTTCTGATCAAAAGACAATTACCGAAATAATTTTACTTTATTTAGACACACTGACATCAATAATCAGCCTGTGAATCTCAACAATGGTGACAATAATAAAGCATGTTGCAGTGCATTCTGGGTGCCACCAATCAAAACTCATTCATGGCTCCCATCATGCATTGCGGTATGAATAAATTATGAACTGAATTGTCTTAGTAATTTCCTTTCCCTAATTGAATATTCTGTTTGTCACCATTGTTGAGATTCATACACTGATTCTTGATGTCTGTGTGTGCCTAAAAGAAAGATTGTGTTTTATCAGAACAACTTAAAAAAAAAAAAACTTTAGATTATTTAGAAAATTCTGGATCTTATGCTGTAGAATCACAGCGATGCTGTAATCAACCACATACATTATAGTGACTCAAGTCAAATTATGATTATGTCAAAACATAACCCAACACAACCTGATCAACTTTTCTCTTTGTTCAGCTGGCAGTTATAACTCAGATACAACAGCCAGACAAAATCTAATGGTAACAGTTTAAGGGTCAAGAGCCCAACTAAAGCAAACACTGATCACCATAACGGTGTCTTAAAAAAATAGATTTTCTCCTTCAGTGATTCTGCTTGTTAACATCAGGTGTCTTCAATAATGCTCAATCATCACTCAATTAATCACTTAATTATCTCATTAACTTTAACACTCTTGAGTGTTAATTTAACACTCATATTTTAACACTTTAACACTCTTGAGTCTGGAGCCATATAAACTCCCAGGAGAGTTCATTTAACACTGGAGTTTTTGCTGTGTGCTCAATCATCACTCAATCACAATTATCCATTAATTTTAACACTGCTTCAGTGTAACTTATAACACTCTGAGAGTGGATTATATAAACACTGAGCAGTATTAATTTAACACTGGGGATTTTGTTGTGTATAAGATGGAAATATGTCCAGATCTGCACTTTAAACAGAACTAGACTAACAGTATTTGTCCTTCACACTGCATGTCTTCTTATAACCAACAGATGGCACCACTTATTAACACACTGGATATGAAAGTGAACTTTGCCCAGCTGAAGTAACCAGTAAAAGCTGTGTATTGTTGAGTGTTGTGAGTGTATGAGCTGTACCTCATGTGGAGATCCCTTCAACACACTAGCACTCTTGTAGATAGATTCATTCCCCAGTTTAACCTCCTCGTTCTCCAGATCCTCGGCCGTAGGCGTACGGTACAGAGACTTGGGAACCAGACCTCCCTCAGGAACATCACACTGAATTAAACATGAGAAACAAAGACGTACAGATTAGATTAGAGTCATAATTTTGATCATTTCAAACATATATCACAACAGCATGGTCTCATGTCATGATGCCATTACATTATTTTACTCTCACATTCCAGGAGGAAAACAACACATCACTATATTGCTATTTTTGTTATAAGTTCTCTTTTGCTTAAGTATGCTGAAACGTACTACTGTTTACAAGGGTATAATGCCTGTTAAAGTGCCTTAGAGAAGCATATTTTTGTCACAAACCAATTACTTTTTATGATAAATATATACATAAAGATCAATATTTAAATAGAAGTATGCCAATTAATATCTGGGAATGAGTTGTTGGCCTAGGGAAGGTACGTGGCATGACCTGTCACTTCTAAACAGAGTTCAAGCTCAATGATCCCACAAGTATCAAAAAAAAAAAAAAAAAATCATTTTATAGAGTGAAATCTCACTCAGTGCTCGCTCGGCACAATGGGTGTGTTCCTATGGTAATGCTGGCATGTTAATCTCATAAATGTTGACTGCTTTGGTAAACAGAATTAATAATTAAAGACTTTTTTTTTTTGCATGTATGTTGTATTTGGGAGTTTTCAGAAGGTTATGTACAATATTTAACTGTATTTTTTGTTGTTTAAATGTATACCCACATAGCAACATTGTGGGCAACATCCGGCCCACATCTGGCACATGTGGAAAGATGAATCATGAGTCTTGTCATTTTCATTTAAAAATATTAAGGTGATAATTACAAATATTGTGTATAATTTATTAAGAAAATTGTCGTTCAGTGTTTTATTTAAAATATTAAGAACATTTCACTAATAAAATCAAGAGATACATTTTCCTATTTTTTTTAAGGAAACATACACAGTTCAGGATACCTATTTATTTTTTAGAGAATTAGCTCAATTATGCAGTTTTATTAAGAGACACCATTGTTAGTTCCCAGCATGCTTTGCACATGGCTAGAAATGGAGATTAAATCTTGAAATTAAGTGTTATTTCATGTGTTTTTGAGAAAAGGGAAACATCTGTTGATGTTTAATGTTCAGTTATTCATATCATGTTGAAGTTTTGATCATTACCATTGTGCCGCAGAGTATGGCGCAGAGGTTGTGAATAACTGAATATATTATATATAATGTATATTAATACATTAATACATGTTCATTGAGCAATAACTCTGCTAATGATAGTGCACAAATATGTTTATGTGCTTCGTTTCATATTGTTTTTAAAAGTAAAATATAACTCAAAGTCAAATATAGCCAGCACAATTTTGAGAGTAAAACATACATAAATAAAAAGCATATTTCACTAAAAATCTTTAATTTATTATATATTATTATATGATCAAATAAATGAGGGGATTTTACATGATTTATTCAGGTAGATTCCATGAAAGAAATCAAGCCTTAACTACTCAAAAATATGATGTGTAATATTGTTACAATCATTTTTAATTAAATTAAATTAAGTAAATAGCAGTTACTTTTTTTTACAGTGTACTGGTTCCTCTAACACAGTCCTGTGACTTCTCACATTGTGGACCTTAAAAAGCGAGATTTTGGAGTAAATATTGACGGGCGTACCTGTAGTTTATAGGTATCGTTGACTTAAGACTCCGTGTGACATACTGTACTTGCTAACCTGGTCATATGAGCCACTAAGTCAACTGAAAATAAAACAATAACACATCACAAGACAAGTGTCAAATTTTCAGGAACATATATAATCTAAATGGGGGTCATTTGTACACATTAGCTGAGCTAAAGAGAAACATATTTTTATTAAAATTGCATTTTGTGCAAAATCTGTCCCACCTGCATCTGCTTCTCTCTTTTAATCAGTTTTTCCCTCAAACTCCTACATTGGTTTCATCTTTTTCTCTCTCATAGGCCTATGACAAAAGATTCCCAAACTGTCCGCTGATACAGTAACAATATTAAAACAGAAAATAACAGTAAATAACAATGTCAATAAAAAACTGTAATAAAAATAAATAAATAAAAAATATAAATACTGGACTTGAGTGCACAAAGTAATCATGGAAGATAAGCAGTTCTGAATAAATGAGTTTTAAGTTTGACTTTAAATTGAGCTAACGAGTCTGAATTACGGATTCCAAAAGATGAGGAGAAACATGACTAAAGGCCCTATGGCCCATGGTGGTTAGGCGAGCAGAACGTGTATGGAGGAGATATATAATATAATATAATATAATATAATATAATATAATATAATATAATATAATATAATATAATATAATATAATATAATATAATATAATATAATATAATATAATATAATATATAATGTTTATTTGCATAGCTATTTATGTGATGTTCCTAAAAGAGAAATAAGGCACAGGGGGGGGGGCCCATGGGAAATCAGAAAATTCAACTGGAAATAAATAGTTGTTTAGAAAATAAGAAGCACGATTTATAAAATCTTTGCAATGCCCGGTGCCCTAATATAGATGGTATTAGTGGCACTGCATTTATTTGACCACACAGTTTTGTTCTAATAAAAAATAAATAAAATAAAAACATCTTACAATCTTATTCCAGGGGGGCCACACCATGCCCCCACTCTTGCTACTGCAAATATGTTTAATAAACAAACTGTAACAGCAGCCGAAATAGACAAAAGATCAAATAAGAGTTAAGAGCCCAACTAATGGAAACACGAATCACTGTTATGGTGACTTCCATACATTTGTAGACGTCTGACAGAAATAAATTAAATCTGTTTAAAGTTAGTCTGGTTAGTAATAAGTGAAGCTGGTAATGCTGTTTGTGGAGTTGTTTAATCTTCCTCTGCTGAGATCTTCACAGATTTAATGTCTTCTTTCCTCTTCAGTTGATTTCATCTAAGACTGTGACTGAAGTCAGTTGTAGTTCTTGTGTTTCTGCTTGTCTCTTTTTCTGTTCTCTTCTTTCCTTCAGTGATTCTGCTTGTTAACAGGCTTATTAAGGCTGAGATGACTTCATATTTAATGTACAATGATTTTGTGGCTCAGATAAGGTCCAGTTCTGGTTCATTTCTTTGCTCTTGGCTGAGATGTGGCATTGCTATGGCCTGCTTGTGGCCCAGATCTGGCAAACAGGAGCGGTCCGCTCAAGTGCCGTCATTCCACGCTGCATGTGGGCCAGATCATCTTTCCACATGTGCCAGATCTGGGTCGGATCCGGGCCAAAATAATGTTGCTATTTCACTTTGTGTTTTAAGTAAATCCTGACAGTAGCCAAAAGACAGTTAGCGCTGGTGGAAGCTGTTATTAAATCTGGTTAAAGTCTAAAACATTTGAAACATTCTGTTTTTATATTTCACAAAATAAATGTTTACTTTATCTAGATCCAGACAGTGATATTAACTGACCTGCCAAGTTTCTTACAGCTTTATTTTCAAGAATCTCCTTCCTGGTTTTAGAATCCTTTATGTCTATCATCAAGATCTGTTTTCTTGTAACGTCCTGGTTGTGGCTGGCTTGCGTGTAAAAGTATGTTTATGAATTTGTGTACATAAAGCCAATGTTTACGCAGCAAAAACTCCAGTGTTAAATTAACTCTCATGGGAGTTTATTTGACTCCACACTCAAGAGTATTAAAATAGTTAAAATATGAGTGTTAAATTAACACTGAAACTGATGATTGAGCATTATTGAAGACACCTGATGTTAACAAGCAGAATCACTGAAGGAGAAAACTGTAATTTTTAAAGGGATAGTTCACTTTGAAATAAAATGTTTGGTATGTTTTAGCTTACCTCAAGGGCATCCAAGATGTAGGTGTCTCTTTTTCCGCAGTAGTTTCAATTTTGATATTTTTAGGTCAAACCATTCTTGTCTGTCAGTCATATAATGCAGGTCGATGGTCACTGTCTCAAAGAGCATGCACAGAGTCCAAAGTAAAACAATTCCCCGTCGTCCAAATTAAACAATTAAGTACACATTGATGGCCTAAGACACGAAACGAGCGGTTTGTGTGAGAAAACGAACAGTATTTATATCGTTTTTACCTCTTGTACACAGCCACGTCCAAGTGATCTGAGAGCGCGGGCGGGTATAGATATATACACTAGATGTCGCATTTGCTACTGCGAAACCAATCAATGTGTACTTACAATGGGGAATTGTTTAATTTGGACGATGGGGAATTGTTTTACTTTGGACTCTGTGCATGCTCTTTGAGACAGTGACCATCGACCTGCATTATATGACTGACAGACAAGAACGGTTTGACCTAAAAATATCAAAATTGAAACTACTGCGGAAACAAAGACACCTACATCTTGGATGCCCTTGAGGTAAGCTAAAACATACCAAAATTAATTTCAAAGTGAACTATCCCTTTAAGTCACCATTACGGTGGTCAATATTTGAAATATTGTGACGGTATAATGATTTTGTTAGAACACAACCAACACCATCAGATCACTATTTTTATTTTTTATTTTTTTTTATTTTTTTATCTGGTTGCTACAACTAAATCTAACATAAAAATGTGAGGGTGAAGAGTCCAACTAAAGCAAACATTGACCACCATAATGGTGATGTTTTTTATTCTCCTTCAGTAATTCTGCTTGTTAACATCAGGTGTCTTCAAAAATGCTCAATCATCACTCAATTAATCACTTAATTAGCTCATTAACTTCAACACTGCTTCAGTGTTACCTATAACACTCTGAGTGTGGACTATATAAACACTGAGCAGTGTTAATTTAACACTGGGGATTTTGTTGTGTAGATGTTTTATGGAAGTGTCTCTTTGGGATCAACACTGTAAAAAATTATATGATCAGTAAGTTATGAAAACGTATGTTTTAATTTTTTTTTAACTCAAAATAAGTTAAGTAATTGTCAACTCAAGTTCTTAAATATTCAACTCATTTTTTTAATTCAGTTTAATGTAATGTAGTGGTTTGGTCATTCAGGTTCAAGGAAGATGAAGAGTATCTGCATTGCTTCAGGGAGATCACCATTATAATAAATGCAGGATGCTGTCATGATGTTGGCATTGTGTTAAAGTTATACAAACATATTCCACTTGGTTGGGTAAATATTCTAAAGAACACATATTCCTACCAAGGAATGACCAAATGTTTGTTGTTCACTGCAAGTTCAGAGGGAAAAAAACAGACAATGGCAGGAATTAAATTGACTTCAACTGATAAGACTGCAGCTTTAGTGAAACTCTGGCACCGTGACTGGCAGGTAAACAGAAAAATAAAATAAAACACCGGACAGATGAAGACAATCTGAGGGAAAATATACCAGAGAGACAGAGAGAGTTTAATCATCTAAAACTTTGTTTTGAACTTTTGACTCAAAAGTGTAACTTTGGCCAATATTCTGGAAAGTTCTCTGTTATGAACAAATGTTATTTCAGTAACAGTATAGAATGTTTGTTCAGAATTAGCTTTTTAATCTAGAACTAGAATAAAAAGATATAGATCTATCTATCTATCTATCTATCTATCTATCTATCTATCTATCTATCTATCTATCTATCTATCTATCTATCTATCTATCTATCTATATATATATATATATATATATATATATATATACATATTGTTAAACATTAGATAAGGGTAACTTCACACCAAACATTTTCAATTAAACATCTAAAAAATTGCTGTTAAAAAAACGGCCAAAATCTGACAGTAAAATACTGTTTTCCAATAAAACAGTACATATTATTCAATATAATGTATTTTAAGTCGATGTGTGTAGCCCACAGAACAATAATGTTCCTCTGTTAATTGGATTAAAGATTCATTACTTATTTAATTTGTCTTTTTTTATGATGAATTTTAAATGTAATAAATCTAAAAAAATCTAAAAATTCAATTAAATAATGAATCTTCAATCTAATTATTTCAACCCATTATTTTCTACCTTTGTACAAAAAGAGTGAATTTAAAGTAACCATAATGATGTTGTAAATTGAAAGAATCACATAAATGAACTGCCTTTAATTTTTATAAAAAAAAAAAAAAAAACTGTTAAATAATTCAAGAATCAACCTGTGAATCTCAACAATGGTGACAATTATAAAGCATGTTGCAGTGCATTCTGGGTACCACCAATCAAAACTCATTCATTCACTCATTCAAAACAAACTCAATCAAAACTCTTCCATCATGCACAGATAAATAATGAGTTTAATTTTCTTGTTAATTTCCATTATTCTTACTATTTTATTTTATTTCTGCTGGTTTTATGTGACTTTTTAGTAGCTTGTTTTCTAATGTTCAGAGGTGATCTGTTTATCTGAATATGCTGTTTATCACCATTGCTGAGATTCATACGCTGATTCATTATGTCTGTGTGCCTAAATGAAAAGTGTTTTTAAGTTATTATTTTTTTAGTATCAGTATAATTCAAGAAATTATTTTGAATTATTACTCAGAGATTAGTAGTAGTGGGAAGTTCGGATAATTTTACGGACTCGGATCTTTGAATCTCGTTCAGCAAAATGAACGAATATTTTTTTCAATTTATTTCGTTCATAACAGCATAATATAATTAAAATGTCATGTTAAATAGCCCTACATAATCTAGTACTTACGAAAATGTTGATTACATTTGAAAAAAACTAAAATAATGCAGTAATAATGCATAATGGTGATGCAGCCAAATCCAAATTATAAGATGAACTAATCATTTGTCTTTCTGGTACTGACAGCATAGTATCTATGGGACTGTCAGGAAGAACAAAAGACTCAAACTCGGCCGAACCCGATCCAGATGAACTAATAATCATTTCTCTTTCCGGTACTGACAGCATAGTCTCTATGGGACTGACAGGAAGAACGAAAGACTCGGAGGACCCGGCCGAGCCGAACCCGAACTCCCAAAGACTCGAACTTATCATTTCTGTTTCATATACAGAACCTATGGGATGTTGCGCGCATGCGCGGTCAACACAATTGAACGAATCACTCTCTGAGACGACTCGGTAGTCCTGAGTCATATTAAAGATTCGCTCAAAATGAACTAATTGTTCATGAACGACACATCCTTAGAGATCAGGCTCTAGATGAAATCAGTGATTTAGATCCAAAAATGATTATGTTAAAACATGACCAACACCATCAGATCACATTTTCTATTTGTTCATCTGGCAGTTATAACTCAGATACAGCAGCCAAACTAAATCTAAAGTAACAAATGTGATGGTTAAGAGGCCAATTAAAGCAAATACTGATCACAATAATGGTGACTTAAATGTGTGATTTTTCTCCTTCAGTGATTCTGCTTGTTAACATCAGGTGTCTTCAATAATGCTCAATCATCACTCAATTAATAACTTCATTATCTCATTAACTTCAACACTGCTTTAGTGTTACTTATAACACTGAGGGAGTGTGGATTGTATAAACACTGAGAAGTGTTGATTTAACACTGGGGATTTTGCTGTGTATTTTACCGTTATTTTACTGAGCCACTCCTATGAAAATATCCTGCTCTACCACTGGTTGAGAGTGAGAATGTGTTGCTCACTCACAGTGTATAAATATGACCAAATCCCTGACATCTGTTCAAGAGTGACTCCTCATCCTACAGCAGAAGTATCTCAGGCACCCAGGATTTGTTCAGTATTGACAATGCACCTGCACTGGCTAATATGTTTCCTTGCCTCAATGTGTAAGTAAATATTGTTTAATGATAAAACTTTACAATTAAGTTCAAATTGTTACTATAAGATAATACATTAGGCATTACAACTGTTAAGCTTGATAATGTTAATTTATAGTTATTGTTCATTCATGTCTGCACTGTTGAACATTTAAGTGTGAAATTACAGTGTATTCCGGGTTTATGATTGCATTAATTTCACAGAATTTCACAGCAGGACTTTTCTTATATCTAATTGCATTAAAAAGTGATTTTATTGTGAGTTTACAGTATTGGAAAACACAATTTACTGTAAACAAACAACATCATACTGTATTTCTACAGTGCATATGTACTATGAAGTAGGGCTGGGCGATTTAAATCGCGATATTGTTATGCGCATCTCATCAGTAATGCCGGTTCCTTGATTAGTAGTAAATCGCCATCACCTGCTTTCAGATGAAGCGGCATTTACTACAATGAGCCGTAGTTAACTGACAAGCTGAGCCAAATCACATCAATATCGCGGACGTATCGCCAACGATTTTTAATGCGATATGGCTCAGCTTGTCAGTTAACTACGGCTCTTTGTACACAGCAAAACCTCCAGTGTTAAATTAACACCCCTGGGAGTGTATGAGTCCACACTCAAGAGTGTTTAAGTTAATGAGATAACTAAGTGATTAATTTAGTGATGATTGAACATTATTGAAGACACCTGATGTTAACAAGTAGAATCGCTGAAGGAGAAAATCGCAAATTGTAAGTTACCATTATTGTGATGGGTAGTTGCTTTAGTTGGTCTCTGACCCTTTCATGTATACTTTAAATTTTGTTTGATGGTTGTATCTGAGTTAAAACTGCCAGTTGAACAAAGAAAAAAACGTGATCTTTGTTGGTTATATTATGACAATCATCATTTGAACTTGATCACTGAGCTCATTAAGATTCTTCTTTCTGACTTCGATTTATGTTGTTGGTTACAGCATAACTGTGAATCTGAATAAATGGCCAGAATTTTTTATATAATATAAAGGATTTCTTAAAACTTGTTTAAAAAAAAAAAATCATTATTTTAGGCACACACAGATGTCAAGATTCAGTCTATGCATCTCAACAATGGTGAGGAGCAGAATATTCAATGAGGGAAAAGTAAATTACATAGACAATTCAGATCATAATTTATTCATACCGCAATGCATGATGGGAGCCATTAATGAGTTGTGATTGGTGGCAGCCACTGCAACATGCTTTATTATTGTCACCATTGTTGAGATTCACAGGCTGATTATTGATGTCTGAACGTCTTTTTGATCAGAGCAATATTTATTAAATATTTTGAATAATAAGTAAAGTCCTGATAATTATAGGCTGAAGAATTCACAAAACTCTTGCTAACAAGTTAAACCAAACTATCTTAATATGTTTCACTTTTCAGATCACAGTATGATTATGTCAAAACATAACCAACACTATAAGATAACATTTTACTTTGTTCATTTAACTGTTATAAATCAATAACAGCAGACAAACAACAGTAAATATTAAAGTAAACATATAATGGTCTAGAGCCCAACTTAAGCAAACTCCCATCACCTTAATGGTAACTTACAATTTGTGATTTTCTTCTTCAGTGATTCTGCTTGTTACCATCAGGTGTCTTCAATAATGCTCAATCATCACTAAATGAATCACTTAATTATCTCCTCAGCCCTAAATGCCGCTCCATCTGAAAGCAGGTGATGGTGATTTACTACTAAATCAAGGAACCGGCTTTACTGACGAGATGCGCATAACAATATCGCGATTTAAATCGCCCAGCCCTACTATGAAGGCACCCAACATGCAGTGTGACATGAATAGATTATGCTGAGGAGTTTCTTGATTCGGTAACACTTTACACAGCAAAATCCCGAACACTGTAAACCCTTATGCTTAAAATAATTAATTGGTTTGAGTTGGGCAAACTTAAATTAAACTAATTAGTTCAGTCAAATGAACTTTTAGTTTTTTAGTATTTAGCACTTTCTTTTTCTTTCAAGTTCACAGAACTAATATATTTAAAGTAAACTGAACTGTTTCATTGTTTTGAGTTTTATGAAATTATTTATTTTAATTTAGACAAACTTAAATTTAACTGAAATGGCTGGGATGTCTATTTCCCAGCATGCTTTGCCGATGGTACTTAAAAGGGAGAGTAAATGCTAAAATTAATTGTAATATATTTTTTTTTTTGTGTGCAAGAATTATGTTAAGTGGGACATTTAGTAGTGATTAATGTTGTGTTATGCCAATTTAGAAGAATTTCTGTTAATGTTGGTTTTAGGATAGTTACCATCATGGTGACAAGTGGTGCATGCAGCTTGATTTGAGAGCAAATAAACCAAATATATTGCTGTACTCATACAATAACAGGTACTTCTGCATAATATCATATTGTTAACATATTAAAGAATTAGTATGTTAGCTAACTAGCTTGTTTAAGTTAGTAAAGTTTATGCTTATAAAAGTATTCACATTGAAGTTACATGGAAGTTGAAAGTTAAATAAATGAATCAGTGTACTCAAACATTTCAGGTTAATAATCAGGGCTCTCAAGAGTGACGTTCACCCCCAAAGGGTCGACGGGTCGTGGGAATGGGGGTCTGGCATTAATCACATTATTATTAGTGCTTTTGTTGTTGTTATTAATGATTTCTATGACTTGCAGAAGAAAAGATTTGAGACATGGCACTGACAATTCAACCAAATACAAAGTATTTATTCAATTTATATTCAATTTATATTGTAAATATACCATTTACATGTTTGTATTCTAAATATACAATTATTGTATTTATATTCAATTTATATTATAAATATACATCTCTTTCTCTTCCACCTGCATCGTCTCTTCCTCTGTCTCCTCCTCTAGTCAAGTCAAGTCAAGTCATCTTCATTTATATAGCGCTTTTAACAATGTAGATTGTTTCAAAGCAGCTTTACAGAGACAAGCATATCATTTAAGGTAACAGAGATTGTTTTGGCTTTATAGCGGTTCTTTAATAAAGTTATTTTCAAGCTAAAGTTATTTTTGATTGATTTGCTTCCGTCGCAACGATCATTTGTCAATGATAAACGATCATCACTAAGACGACACCAATCTCTCTACACAGACTTTAAACGCGAACCTGTGAGTACTGGGCTTTCCTTATAAATTTTGATAGAGAATTTTATTATATTTTGTCACTTCGGGTAGGAACGCGAAACGAAATTTCCTGACAACGTGGTAAAGGGATCCTCCATAGGGAGAGACTAGTTGGCACTTCAGCACTGCGTTGTCATCGGGTCCAGGTGAAGGTCCTTCATCAGATCTGGATACGGCCTGGATCCGGGAGGCTGCGGGAAAACCTCGAGATAAACACAGACACTAAAATTAGTGTAGATGCCATTCTTCTCATGATTTAACGAGTACATCAGGATTTATGGGAAGTGTTCCCGGTTCCGGCTGACCTAATCTATGCAGCCTAACATTGAATTATAGAAGTCTATAATGTATTATGTGAATGCTAGGTCAAAGAGATGTGTCTTTTATCTGGCTTTGAACTGACAGAGTGTGTCTGCTTCCCGGACAATGGTAGGAAGACTGTTCCAAAGTGTTGGTGCTAAATAGGAGAAGGATCTACCGCCAGCAGTCGATTTTGATATTCTAGGTATTATTAACTGGCCGGAATTTTGAGATCGCAATAGACGTGAAGGACTATAATGCGTTAAGAGCTCGCTCAAGTACTGCGGAGCTAAACCATTTAGTGCTTTGTAAGTAATCAGCAATATTTTAAAATTTATGCTATGTTTAATAGGCAGCCAATGCAGTTTTGACAGAAACGGGCTAATATGGTCATACTTCCTGGTTCTGGTAAGAACTCGAGCTGCTGCATTTTGGACCAGCTGTAGTTTGTTAATCAAGCGTGCAGGGCAAGCACCCAGTAGAGCATTACAATAATCTAGCCTTGAGGTCATGAACGCATGAACTAATTGTTCCGCATTTGTCAATGAGAGCATATGGCGTAATTTAGATATATTTTTAAGATGGAAAAATGCGGTTTTACAGATACTAGACACGTGACTTTCAAATGAAAGATTGGTATCAAAGATCACACCCAGGTTCCTAACCGACGACGAAGACTTAACAGAGCAGCGATCAAGTGTTAGACAGTATTCTAGGTTACTACGTGAGGACGTTTTTTGTCCAATAATTAGAATCTCTGTTTTTTCAGAATTTAGAAGTAGGAAATTACGAGTCATCAAATTTTTTAGATCTGCTATGCATTCCGTTAATTTTGTGAATTGGTACGTTTCGTTAGGTTTTGAAGAAATATAGAGCTGAGTATCGTCAGCATAACAGTGGAAGCTAATTCCATGCTTCCTAATGATATCTCCTAATGGTAGCATGAACAGAGTGAACAGCAACGGTCCTAGTACTGAGCCTTGTGGTACGCCATACTGAACTTGTGATCGATAAGATATCTCTTCATTTACTGCTACAAACTGATAACGGTCAGATAAGTATGATTTAAACCATGCTAGTGCAATTCCACTAATGCCAACATAATGTTTGAGTCTATTTAAAAGAATGTTGTGGTCAATGGTGTCAAATGCCGCACTAAGATCGAGTAACACTAATAGATAGATACAACCACGATCGGATGATACAGCTAGTAGGGAACGTTCTCAGAACGTTGGCTAACATTCCCTACAAGTTTGGTTAATGTTTTAAAGAAAACATTTGAATGTAATGTTCAAAGAATGTTTTGAGGATGTTTTCTCATTCCAAATAATGTTTCTATAAGGTTAAATGTAAACTAAGATATAACGTCTTAACTGTAACATTTTGAGGATGTTTTTAGAGAATGTTATCCTACACAGCAAAAACTCCAGTGTTAAATGAACTCTCCTGGGAATTTATTTGACTCCACACTCAAAGGGTTAAAGTGTTCAAATATGAGTGTTAAATGAACACTGAAGAGTGTTAAAATGAATGAGATAATTAAGTGATTAATTGTGTGATGATTGACCATTATTGAAGACACCTGATGTTAACAAGCAGAATCACCAAAGGAGAAAATCAAATTTTAAGTTACCATTATGGTGCTCAGTGTTTGCTTTAGTTGGGCTCTTGACCCTTAAACTACTAACATTAGATTTTGTCTGGCTGTTGTAACTAAGTTATAACTGACAGATGAACAAAGATAAAAGGTGATCAGGTGGTGTTGGTTATGTTTTGACGTAATCATCATTTGACCTGAAACACTGAACTCATTTACACTTAGTCATTTAGCAGATGCTTTTATCCAAAGCGATTTACAACAGAGAACTAAAGTTTAGAGAGTGTTGATTGCAGCAGCCTGGTGGTTTTATGGCATACGGTTTATAGCATTTTCTATAGAATCCAAAATATTTCTTAAAAGTTCTGTTGAAAAGATTTTATTTACACACACAGACATCAAGATTCAGCCTGCGAATCTCAACAATGGTGACAATAATAAAGCATGTTGCAGTGCATTCTGGGTGCCACCAATCAAAACTCATTCATGGCTCCCATCATGCATTGCGTTATGTAATTGTCTTAGTAATTTCCTTTTCCTAATTAAATATTTCGTTTGTCACCATTGTTGAGATTCATACACTCATTCTTGATGTCTGTTTGTGCCTAAACTAATTTTTATTTTATTTTATCAAAACAACTTTTAAGAAATCCTTTGTAATAAATAGAAAATTCTGGATCTTATGTTGTAGAATCACTTGATGATGTAATCAATGATATAAATTTAAGTCAGAGATTAGGCTCTAAATGAGTTTTGTGATTCAGGTCAAATGATGATTATATCAAAACATAATCATCAACATCTGAACATCTTTTCTCTTTGTTCATCTGGGAGTTATAACTCAGTTACAACAGCCAAACAAAATTTAAAGTAAAAAATGTAAGGGTCAAGAGCCCAACTGAAACACACATTGATCACCGTAATGGTGACTTAAAATTGTGCTTTTCTCCTTCAGTGATTCTGCTTGTTAACATCAGGTGTCTTCAATAATGGTCACTCATCACTCAATGAATCACTTAATTATCTCATTAACTTTTTATCACTGGAGTTTTTGCTGTGTACCTTTCAGGAGAACATTCTGGGAACCAAAATAAAACTACCCGCTGAAAACATTATTAGAACTTCATGGTAATGTTCTCAGAACGTTTTTAGAACAAAACATTTCTAGCTGGGAAATCATTTGTGACTCTAACGAGAGCTGTCTCGGTACTATGGTACGGTCTAAATCCAGACTGGAAATCCTCGCAGATATCATTTCTTTCAAGAAAGGAACACAGTTGTGAGGATACTGCCTTTTCTAATATCTTTGACAGAAAAGGTAGATTCGAGATCGGCCTGTAATTAACTAATTCTGTAGGATCAAGTTGCGTTTTTTTAACAAGCGGTTTAATGATAGCCAGCTTAAAGGTTTTTGGTACGTATCCTAGAGACAAAGACGAATTAATGATATTAAGAAGAGGATCTATGACCTCTGGGAGCATCTCTTTCAGTAGCTTAGTCGGTATAGGGTCTAACATACATGTTGTCGATTTAGATGATTTAACGAGTTTAGTAAATTCTTGCTCTCCAATAGCAACGAATGAATCAAATTTTTACTCAGGGAGACTACAATGCACTGCCTGATGCGATACTGTAGTAGACGGTTGCATAGTTACAATTTTGTCCCTGATATTATCAATCTTATAAGTGAAGAAGTTCATAAAATCATTACTGCTATGTTGGTTGGAAACTTCGGTGCTTGAAGCTGTCTTTTTCGTTAGTTTAGCCACCGTTTCAAATAAATACCTAGGATTATGTTTATTTTCTTCTAATAGGGTTGAAAAATAAGCAGATCTAGCAGCTTTTAAAGCCTCTCTGTAAGTAATCGAGCTCTCCTTCCATGAAATGCGAAATACCTCTAGTTTTGTTTTCTTCCAGTTGCGCTCCATTTTTCTGGCTGCTCTCTTAAGGGCCCGAGTGTGCTCGTTGTACCACGGCGTTGGACTATTTTCTTTAATCTTCTTTAAGCGCAACGGAGCAACTGTGTCTTAAGTGCTGGAAAAGAGAGAGTTAAAAGTTTCTGTTGCAATATCAAGTTGTTCTAAGCTATCCGGGATGCTGAGATGATGAAACTGATCAGGAAGATTATTAATAAAGCAATCTTTAGTGGCAGAAGTGATAGTTCTAACATATTTGAAACACGGAGTCGGCTTTGCAGCCTTGGCTAAATGGAATTTACACGAGACTAGATAATGATCTGAGATGTCATCGCTCTGCTGCAGAATTTCAACGGCATCAACATCTATTCCGTGTGATAATATTAGATCTAGAGTATGATTACGACGATGAGTAGGTCCTGACACGTGTTGTCTAACTCCAATTGAGTTTACAATGTCTTTAAATGCCAATCCCAATGCATCTTTTTCATTATCGATGTGTATATTAAAATCACCAACAATTAGTACTTTATCTGCAGTCAATATTAATTCTGATAGAAAGTCTGCAAATTCTTTGAAAAAGTCTATATGGTGCCCTGGTGGCCTGTATACAGTAGCCAGCACAAATCTCAAACGTGATTTATCGTTTATACTATATATTTTTACATTAAGCACCAATGCTTCAAAATAATTATATTTAAAACTTGATTTCTTAGTGGTTTTGAAAATATGAAAAAAAAAAAAAAAAAAAAAAAAAAGAAAAATTCCTTTCCCTTTGTAACATTTGGAAATTTGTTTTCCTTTCCCTTTGTAACATCTGGAAATTCGTTTTCCTTTCCCTTTGTAACATCACTTATCAGGCTTATGCTACTCTGAATAATACCTGAACTTCGTACTTTGAGCACTTCTTGCGTTGTTGTTGCTTTTGCCTCTTTATGATGACTCGCTGAATTTTGTCCTAATTTGTAAGTCGCTTTGGAGAAAGGCGTCTGCTAAATGACTAAATGTAAATGTAAATGTAAATTACAGCAACTCCTCCCCCTTTGCGTTTCAGACGAGGCTCATGTTTATAACAATAATCTTGCGGGGTGGACTCATTTAAAGTAATGTAATCGTTTGGTTTTAGCCAGGTTTCTGTCAAACACAGCACATCTAGGTTATTATCTGAAATTATATCATTAACAATGAGTGCTTTTGAAGTAAGCGATCGAATATTCAGCAACCCAAGCTTTAGCATTTGCTCATCTGTATTATAGCTGTTTTATATTAGTTGAACATCAATAACATTTTTAACCTTAGATGGGTTTAAAAGTTTTTTGGATTTCCAAGTTCGGGGAACAGACACAGTCTCTATATGATGATAGCGAGGTGAAAGAGGCTCTATGTGATGGGATTTATCTGACCTTGGTGACGCGAGGCCGCTAGCAGACGGTCGGTTTAGCCAGTCTGTCTGCTTCCTGACCTGAGCCCCAGATTGTCATGTTTGAGCTCTAAGACTATGTGCCATATTACTAGAGAGAAGCAGCACCATCCCAGGAGGGATGAATACCATCTCTTTTCAACAGGTCAGGTTTGCCCAAAATTTTTTTCCAATTGTCTATGAATTCTATATTATTAAGCGGACACCACTTAGACAGCCAACCGTTAAGCGAACACAATCTACTAACTATCTCATCACTCCTGCGAACAGGAAGGGGGCCAGAGCAAATTACAGTCCTTGACATCGTACTTGCGAGTTCACACACCTCTTTAATATTAATTTTGGGTATGTGCCAGCGCCCAGGAAGCTCTAATGGGCCTACCCTTTTCGCCACCTTCTCTGGGCCAGCATCCTCTAACCTGGCCTTTTTTAGGGGGTTTCCTCTCAGGCGAATGAGAGAATGCTTAATTGCTTTTTACCTGACATCTTTGAAAGAGAGATGCAATGATTAATGCATCCATGGCCGGGATAATTATAAAATATGACATGATTTTAAAAGTGACCTATAAAGATCAACTATGCAATACACTTCAATTTATTTAGTGCTAATAAAATTAAGCATATTTGGAGAGAGAGATGTTTATAATGTGACAATATGTCAGTCATCGTGTGATAACGAAATATGACTAGGCCTAGACTACTTGTTCTGAGCAGGTGTTGTCAGTGAACAGGCTGTAAAACTGTTGGCTAAGTTACAGACACTCATGAAAAACTGATGCTGATTATTTGGGGAAACATTCTCTATCGGCAGTCAAGTTGTCATTGTTTGTGTCAAACAAGTTGTGAATTTGTTGTAACATTGAAACAGGAGATCATGACTTACTCTGTGACTTACTCCTCAACCACCACCAATGTATACACAATAAATTCCCTAGTGTTAAATTAACACCGCTCGGTGATCATATGGGAACCACCAGCAGAGTGTTTAAAGTAACGCTGAAGGAGTTGAGTGATGATTGTTTGATTATTGAAAACACCTGATGATAACAAGCAGAATCACTGAAGAAAAGAGAAACACAAGGACTACAACTGACTTCCAGACACAGCCTTAGATGAAATAAACTGAAAATACATGAAAACGTCTCGGTTACTGATGTAACCCTCGTTCCCTGAAGGAGGGAACGGGAGACGTAACGTCGACGTGACGACGTAATTGGGATCACTTCAGGGAGCCCTATCAACTTCGAGTGTCTACAGAACATTGTTTTTCGCTGAGGAGCTGAGATTTGTGACGGCCATGCAGCGATGGTCAGCAACGGTGGCGACGGGACGTTACATCTCCCGTTCCCTCCTTCAGGGAACGAGGGTTACATCAGTAACCGAGACGTTCCCTTTCAGTCGCTCACGTTCGACGTAAAGTCGACGTGACGACGTAATTGGGATCCCATGGAAAACGCCACAGTTGCCGCCACATCCAGCGCCCTACGCAAGACTCTCAGACCTCCAACTGCTGGGGCGGAAGACCTGCGTAGAGGGAGTTCAACTGCTGTTCCATTATACCCCACACAGTGGAACTCTCGGATAACACTGGGAAAGCGTACCTTTCCAGGGTAAAGAACGCTGCGGAGCCACAACCTGCCCGAAGGGAGGTAACATGTGGAGAATACACATATGGACTGGCCGAAGGGGCAGTGCGACATATGGAATGTCACTGGGGTGGCTCCACCCGAAGGGGGAGACTACACCGACAGTGACGGCAGAGCAGACTCTGCCGAGGGAAGACACGGGCTCACCGCAGGGAGCTGTTCGTGGAGGAACACACATGGGATCGCCGCAGGGATCACCACATATGGACCCCAGCCTAGCACAAGTTACACCAGCATACGAGCACTAGGCCTGGCGTCGGACGCTCCGCAACGTCCGACTGCCGAAGGGGTGCGGAGGAACTCACAGGGTTCGCCAATTGGGGAACTTGAATGGAGCAAAAAGCGCACGTATCCATTCCTAGGAAGGGAGTGGCGCAGCAAGCCGACACTAGAGCGGGAACTTCGGTGTTACCAGCTAGTTGAAGCGAGCACACAGGAAGAAACCGGCTCAACACGTAGGCTATAAAACCTAGCGAACGTGTTAGGTGTCGCCCAGCCCGCAGCTCTACAGATGTCTGTCAGCGAGGCGCCGTGTGCCAGCGCCCAGGAAGAAGCGACACTCCTAGTGGAGTGGGCTTTCAACCCGGGTGGGCAGGGCTACCCTCTTGATAGAGGCCAATGCAACCAGGAGTACTGTTTTACAGGACAAGGTTTTTAACTCAGCTGATTGCAGAGGCTCAAAGGGTGGTCTCTGAAGAGCCGAAAGGACCAGAGACAAATCCCAAGAGGGTATAGAGAGTGGGCGAGGAGGATTCAGTCTCCTCGCTCCCCTCAGGAACCTGACGATCAGGTCGTGCTTTCCCAAAGACTTACCATCAACAGCATCGTGATGTGCGGCAATGGCGGCAACATACACTTTAAGGGCGGAGGGAGACAACCTTCGCTCCAGCCCTTCTTGCAGGAAGGAAAGCACGGCTCTGATCGAGCAAGATCGGGGGTTCTCCTCGTGAGAGGAGCACCAGTCAACGAACAGGTTCCATTTCAACGCATAGAGGCGCCTCGTAGAGGGGGCTCTAGCGAAAGTGATGGTGTCAACTACCGCAGGAGGTAGGTCACCTAGAACCTCCGCGTCCCGTCCAGGGACCAGACATGGAGTTTCCAGAGGTCTGGACGCGGGTAGGTCCTCTCTCAGAGGGATGGGCCAGGGAGGGGCTGTCGCGAGGAGCACTAGTTCCGGGAACCAGGTCCGGGAACCAGGTCGGCAAACAGATCTACCTGTGCGGTCCCGAAGCGCCTGAAGATCAGCTGGACCACCTGGGGATGGAGTCGCCATTCTCCCGGTAGCACCTGCTGCCGTGAGAGCTCGTCGGCTGCACGGTTGAGCAGGCCCGGAATGTAAACGGCACGAAGCGACCTCAGATGCTTCTGGCTCCAGAGGAGGAGATGGCGGGCGAGTTGTGACATGCGGCAGGAGCGTAGACCACCTTGGCGGTTGATGTACGCAACGGTCGCCGTGCTGTCCGTACGGACCAATATGTGCTTGCCTAGTAGCAGCGTTTTGAAGCGGCTCAGTGCAAGACGTACTGCTAACAACTCGAGGCAGTTGATGTGCCAATGCATTTGAGGCCCCGTCCACAGACCTGAAGCTGCATGCCCGTTGTACATGGCCCCCCAGCCGGTGGCAGAGGCATCCGTGGAGACCACAGAGTGCCTGGACACTTGTTCCAGGGGAACACCTGCCCGCAGGAACGAAGGGTCCGACCACAAGTTGAGAGTTTGGCGACAGTGCGGAGTCACTTGGACCCGGCACGAACAGCTCTGCCACGCCCATCTCAGGACTCGATCGTGGAGCCAGTGTTGGAGCGGCCTCATATGAAGCAATCCGAGTGGCGTAACCGCGGCTGCAGATGCCATATGCCCCAGGAGCCTCTGAAAAAGTTTCAGTGGTGCCGTTGTTCTGCGTTTGAGCGTGCTCACGCAGTTCAACACTGACTGGACACGGGCCTCGGTGAGGCGCGCTGTCATCTTGATTGAGTCCAACTCCATACCGAGAAAAGAGATCCTCTGCCCGGGGGTGAGTTTGCTTTTTTCCCAGTTGACCCGAAGCCCTAAGTGGCTGAGGTGACTGAGCACCATGTCCCTGTGTTCGCACAACTGCTCTCTCGACTGGGCCAGAATAAGCCAGTCGTCGAGGTAGTTGAGGATGCGAACACCACGCTCGCACATGGGAGCAATGGCCGCCTCCGCGACTTTCGTGAAGACGCGGGGCGACAGGGCCAGCCCGAAGGGTAAGACCTTGTACTGATATGCCCGCCCCTCGAACGCAAAGCGAGGAAACGGTCTGTGTCGAGGGAGAATCGAGACATGAAAGTACGCGTCCTTCAGGTCGATCGCTGCAAACCAATCTTGGGGACGGATGCATTTGAAAATGCGTTTCTGCGTAAGCATCTTGAACGGTAGCCTGTGAAGGGACCGATTCAGGACGTGCAGGTCCAAGATTGGTCGTAACCCACCACCTTTCTTGGGTACAATGAAGTACGGGCTGTAGAAGCTGGTCTTCATATCGGCTGGAGGGACCGGCTCGATCGCGTCCTTCGCCGGTAGGACTGCGATCTCTGACCTGAGCACAGGGACATTGTCCGCCAAAACACGGGTGAACAGAATGCCCTTGAAAGCAGGGGGGCGCCGGGCAAACTGAATCGCATAGCCGAGTCTGATGGTACGGATGAGCCAGCGAGACGGGCTGGGAAGCATTAACCAGGCTCCCAGAGACCGAGCAAGCAGGACCAACGGCACCACAGACGTACCCGGGGTGGGGCAGCGCGGCGGAATGCAGGGACCCGGCTCGGACAGCACAGCGGCCCGAAGTGGGGTCTGAGTGTGTGGTGCAGCACATACCTGCTTCCGTCGAAGGGCAGAGTGAGTGTGCGGAGGCGTCAGTGTGTCCAGGACACAGCCACTGCTGCCTGCTGGCGATGAAAGAGGGGCTCGGGAGTGGCAAGGCATTGCGGCGTCGTCGACTGCCAAGCGCGCCCTCTTGGGGCCCGGTGGTTTCAGAAATTGCTCTTTTATTGAAAATGTGGGTACCAAAAAGAACAAAAAGAAAAGGAAACAAAAGATTCTCCGCCCGGCCCTCCACCGGGGGAAGGAGTGGCGCCGTCGCCATCTCCTGAAGAGCAACTTGATCCACCTCTGGGCCGCCCGTCTCAGGGTAATTTGCACCGTCGCTTGCCACCTGGTTTGGCAGCGGCCTGGATGGGCGGGGTCGGCTTCCTACGGCTTGCTCCACGCTGAGGCCTAGATGGTTGCTGCTGCTGGGGCTTAGCGGGAGCGGAGGACGCCGCAGAAGGCCGACCTCGGCGACGAGTAGACGGAGGGTCTGCGGCCGGCGGACGGGTGGGAGCAGCAGCGGTCCGCCGGGGCAGGATGTGCCGGATGGCCTCCGTCTGCTTCTGTGCGGCCGAGAACTGCTGGGCAAAGCTCTCGACCGCGTCGCCGAACAACCCAACTTGGGAAAGAGGGGCATCCAGGAACTGATATTTATCGGTGTCCCTCATATCCGCCAGGTTGAGCCAAAGGTGGCGCTCCTGGACCACCAAGGTGGACATCGCCTGACCGACTGAACGTGCGGTTTCCTTCGTCGTCTGTTGCCACACGGAGCTCCCGGAGGAGCTCTGGGTCAGAACCACCCTCGTTCATGTCCATGAGCGCCTGGGCCTGGTGGACCTGCAAGAGTGCCATGGCATGGAGGGCGGAAGCAGCCTGTCCACAGGCCTTGTAAGCCTTCGCCGTTAGACCGGACGAAAACTTACAGGCCTTGGACGGGAGGCATGGATTACCCCGTCAAGAGGAGGCGGACGCCGGACACAGTTGCATCGCGACTGCCCGCTCCACTGGGGGGATATCCACATACCCCTTAGCTGCCCCGCCGTCGAGGGTGGCGAGGGGGGAGGAGCCACTAGAACGGCTTCGGGCACTATACGGTGCCTTCCACGTCCTAGAAAGCTCCTCATTCACCTCCGGAAAGAAAGGTACCGGGGCAGCGCACTGAGAACCAGCACGGCCCGCCCCGAGAAACCAATCGTCCAACCGAGAAGGTTAGGGACGTGGTGGAGGGTTCCACGCAAGCCCAACCTTCTCCACGGCCCGAGAAAGCATAGCCGCCCATTCTGGATCAGTCTCGGACAACGCTACACGCCCCGAGGGGGGCAACGCAGCCAAGTCGTCATCTCCAGAGGACTGAAGCTCCCCCTCCGATGCTGCTATCGACATCTGGTCATCAGCTGGAGCCCCAAAGGAAACAGTTGGTCGTTCCGGAGAAGGACCAAGACGTTCACTAAGGGACTCCAATGGCAGCAGTGCTTGTGAGGCGTGAGGGGCCCGCGGAGGTTGACTCGATGGGGAAGCCCTCACGGTAATCCTCAGATCACCCTGGTCATGCACCGAAGTAGGTCTATTCTGCGGGGCAGAATAAACACTAGATCGGGGCATAGGCGAGGGGAATGCACCTCCCTTAAGGTAAGCGAGTCTCGATCTAAGCGCTGAGATAGTCATATTCCTGCAATGGGAACATGAACTATCCACAAAAGCTGCCTCAGCGTGTTGAATGCCCAAACACGAGAGGCAACTACTGTGGCCATCTGCTGGCGCCAGGGAACGACGGCATCCAGAAACGCACAAGCGGAATGACATCTTGAAAAAGACGCAGGGTCACAGGACAATAGTGCTGTGAAAACAGCAGTTGTGAGCTGCAATGCTCGCGGCCACCACTGATCGCGCCGTCACACCAACACAAGGATAGTCCTCTTCTCGTTCTCAAAGGCAGTCTTTTCCTGTAGAGTTCGGAAGTGAAAGCAAAAGCTCGGCTCAAAAACAATGTGAAAGACAATGTGTGCGTGCGCCCGCTTCCTGTTTATACCCGCGCGGCGGGGCGGGGGCGCATGACGCGATTCACGCACGCCAACGTTCATTGGCTCGTTCTGTAGACACTCAAAGTTGATAGGGCTCCCTGAAGTGATCCCAATTACGTCGTCACGTCGACGTTACATCGTCACGTCGACGTTACGTCGTCACGTCGACGTTACGTCGAACGTGAGTGACTGAAAGGGAACTCTCTTACTACAAACCAGTTTGACCTTCTTTCTGTCATTCATCTACAGTACTTTTTTGAGAATTAGCAGAGTTTTAGATGTTGATGTTTTATTGAAAAGGTGTGGTAAGGGGGGCGCTAGTGAGCCAAGATGGAGTGAAGACGGATATTTCAGAGCTCCTGCAGGTTTATGAACATTTATGTTTTAAAAATGTCAACTTATAACTAGAGGGGACTTAAACTGGATCGATAAAAGTTTGGGACTTTAAAGAAGTCGGTTCCTGCCGACGTTTCATGTTAAATGGCGGATAAACTTCGCAAATTCAAGTATCACGGTAGCGCATCAAAGCTAGAGGCTAACACCAGATCCACGAGGCAGCACACTCCAGAAGACAACGTTCCACAATCTACGAGCTCTGGTATGAGCGAGGAGATAAAAGCTGATATCTTAGCCTCTATACGAGGAGAACTTTCCAAAATTATAAGAGAGGAAATGAGGAGTGCACTGTCTGAAGAGTTCAGTACACTTAGGGCCGACATTAACGCTGCGAGGGCCGAAATAGCCAGCAATGCTACCGCTATTCGAGCAGAAATCGCCTCCATCGAGACGGACATTGAAGATGTGAAAGGTGGTCTGTCATCATGGTCTGATGAGGTGAATACACTACAGTCTACTGTGACTGAACTTCAGAGTGAGCTGGTCAAACTACGGGACAAGTGTGAGGACATGGAGGGAAGGCTGAGACGCGGAAATATCCGAATAGTCGGCGTTGAGGAGCGGCCGGACTCTGCCAGCCCTAAAGAGGTCTCTAAAATTATTAAAGAGGCTCTGCGGATGGACCAGGATGTAAAAATCGACCTCTCACACCGAGCGTTCGCACCTAAAAAACCGGGAGATACAGAAAGACCACGTGTCATCATTGCCAAGCTGCATTATGATGGAGACGCCGCTGACATCCTGAGGAGAGCCAAAGACCAATCCCCGCTGATCTACAATGGTAAAAGAATAGCAATTTTTCCAGATTACAACACCAGTGTGGCCAAAGCACGCGCCGCCTTCACGGATGCACGGAAAGCTCTAAGAGGACGAAGGGACGTGCGTTTTGGACTACTTTACCCCGCAAGATTTAAGATCACGTACAAGGAGGACAGTAAAGAGTTCAGCGACGCCGTTAAGGCTATGGACTACATCAAGAAGACCATCCTCGCTACAACCACTGAAACTGAAACGTAGGCTGTATCTGAATCTTAAACGCTGATTTGGTACGAATTGGTCCAGTAAATTTCATCACTGAAATACTGTTTTTAGTTGTCCAACCACTAACTGTGAGTATGGTCTGCTATTTTGCTTTTGTAAACTGGTTTTATTAGTGGAAATGTGCCCAACATTGTTGCTTCTAACCAGGTTTTTTTTTATATATATTTTTTTTTTATATTACAAACTCCCAGTTAGATCCGTCTCATCTATACCGTTGGTATTAATAGTATTGGTAGATTTTATGTGTTTAATTACCTACTTTTATGTATACCTGCAGGAGCCTGAGCTTCTACACCTTTTTTTTTTGTTCTCCTTAATCTTTCTCCTTTAACTGTTATTGTACACAGCCAACTTTCTTCGATTGTGTTTGTTGCTGCTTAATAATAGTGGCTAGGGACTTAAACCCACTTATTTGCACTATGTTATTAACATACACCTTTAATGATTATTTTGTTTTTTGCGCTCTGATCCTTTTGTTCCCCGGGGACCTAATTACATCAAAAAAACAACAGAGCATTTGAATTTCAGTTTTGCTTAAAAAAGTTTAGAAAAAATGTACAACAAAGCATTAGTGTTTTCATTTGATTTAATCATCATGGTTTCCAGCATTCACTTCGCTCAAATGATTGGTGCTCTGTCAGGTCTCTGCCTCCAGCACAATTTAATATTACAATACATCTTTTAAATTAGTCATGAGTACATTAACTGTAACAAGTTATAATGTGAAGGGTCTGCATAGTCCAATCAAAATAAAGAAAGTACTATTGCAACTCAGACAATTAAAGTGTCACGTAGCACTTTTACAGGAAACACACCTCAGATGCTGAACATCAGAAATTAAACAAGTCTTGGGCCGATAAAGTTTACTTCTCGTCACATTGTTCTGGTAGGAAAAGGGGCGTTGCCATTTTAATGCATAGGCAAATTAACTTTACTGAAACATTAGTGCATAAAAACAGGGAGGGTAGATTTTTATTGGTAAATGGGATAATTGATGGAACAGCAGTATCCTTTATAAATGTATATGCTCCCAATGAAGATGTACCGGGGTTTATCAAGTCAGTTTTCAATATGATTGCAGAGTACAGCTCCGGTCTTCTGATTATGGGGGGAGATTTTAATTGTGTGATGACAATCAGCTTCTCATACCCCATATCTAAGATGGGTAAAATGCTTAAAAATGTATCTGTAGAAGCTGGATTAGTGGATGTGTGGCGATCCAAATTCCCAAAGGAGAGAAATTTTACTTTTTATTCAAATCGATACGCATCCTACTCACGGATAGATTACTTTTTTACTGCTAAAGCCGAACTACATAGAATTGAAGATATCACAATATTGCCCATCACGATCTCTGATCATGCACCTGTTACTCTCCAGTGGGATATAGGCTTGACACCATCTTTCAAGCAATGGAGACTTAATGCCTCTATCCTTAATGACAAGGATTTCATTACTTTTGTTAAAGCTGAGTTTAAGAGTTATTTGGATATTAACAACACTCCTGAAACATCTCCTATCATGTTGTGGGACTGTGCAAAGGCCTATTTAAGAGGCAGTATCATATCCATAAAAAAAATGACAAAAGATAGCCAAACAAAAAGACTTAGAAGATAAAATCAGAGATCTCGAACATGAACATAAAAAGGGTAGGGAACCAAGAATTCTGAATGATTTAAATAAGACCCGCAGAGAGCTTCAA
This sequence comes from Leuciscus leuciscus, assembly GCF_965113295.1. Lineage (NCBI taxonomy): Eukaryota > Metazoa > Chordata > Actinopteri > Cypriniformes > Leuciscidae > Leuciscus > Leuciscus leuciscus. The sequence continues at coordinate 74,634,297 of NC_138725.1, read as the reverse complement.
AACTTACTATCAGGAAAGATTGAGGGTAACCTTCGTTTTGCCAAACAGCAATATTATGAAAATGGAAATAGAGCGAGCAGACTTTTGGCCTTTAGACTTAAAAAACAATAGTCATCAAATGTAGTTCAAAAGCTAAAATCGGGCAATAAATCCATCCTAAAACCTTAAGAAATAGCTGAAGCATTTTCAGAGTTTTATAAGGTTTTATACCAAGACACTGATAGCTGTTCTGATGAAACTAGAATAGCAAATTACTTACAAAATATTTCTCTGAATTATCTGATACAATAGCTAAACAATTAGATGAGCCAATCCGAGAAGGGGAAATTGAAAACGTTATTTCATCCCTTAAGAATAATAAATGTCCTGGCCCGGATGGTTTCATCAATGAATTCTATAAATGTTTCATGGATATCTTTACTCCACACTTATTAGAAGCATATCGCTACAGTTTAGAAACCAAAACAATGGCACCATCCTGGTCTGATGCGACTATAGTTGTATTACATAAATAAGGTAGGGACCCCACTGATTGTGGGTCATATAGACCATTATCTATGCTCAACGGAGATGTACGTATTCTAACCAGTGTTGTATAAAGTACTAGAAAGCAATACTTGAGTAAAAGTACAAGTATCGTACTAGAAAAAGACTTTGGTAGAAGTGAAAGTTACCTTTTAGAATATTACTTAAGTAAAAGTCTTAAAGTATCTGATATATACTGTACTTAAGTATCAAAAGTAATTTTCTGATATTTAATGTACTTAAGTAATTGAAGTAAAAGTAAAAAGTTTTTTTTTTTTTTTAAAGCAAGCGGTTAGAACTTTGGGTTTGTGAACTTTATTGTGGCTTTCTTATAGTAAAGCATATTCAGGGTTCCAACTTCCCATATCTTCTCAATCTCACTCATCAAATCAAAATCAGTCTTTTCCAGGACTTTTCAGGCACAATTCTCTTAAGTTCAAAGAACAAACAGCATATTTTTAGAGCTGACATCAAAGAAAAAAAAACTGAAACAGAAATTTCACTTTTGTATGAACTTCAGGTAAAAATTAAAAATTAATAATAACCTATTTCTTAAAAAAAAAAAAAAATGGCCTGATGGTAGGGAGAATATTTTGGTCATGTGGTATGAGCATTTGTAGGGCTTACTCCCCAGGTCACCATCTCACACACACACACAGCAACATTAGCCCAACATTACATAAATTAACAACATTACAGACAATGATAAAATTAAAGGGATTATGACTGGCACAGAAGAACATAAAATATCATTATATGCGGATGATGTTTTATTGTATTAGACCGATCCTGTATCATCAATACCAAACTTGAAGGAAATGATTTCTGTTTATGGCTATTTTTCTGGCTATAAAATAAATGTTGATAAGACGGAGGCAATGGACGTCAATAGCAATATCCCACTGGAGGTTAAACAACAAAGCAGTTTTAGGTGGTCTAAAAAAGGCATTAAATATTTAGGCATTAGTATCCCCCTCTCATTGAATGATTTGTTTCATGCCAACTATGGTAAAACGCTGGATATAATTAAGAAAGACCTGGAGCGGTGGTCAGCATTGCCCCTCTCCTTCCTCGGTCGCATCGAAATCATTCACATGAATCTGCTACCGAGATTATTGTATTTGTTCCAGATGTTACCAATTGTAGTACTAAAATCCACATTCACTGATTTGGATAAAATAATATCAAAATTCATATGGCAGAGCAAGCGCCCTCGTATAAAATATAAAACATTACAGAGAAGTAAGGGAGAAGGGGTGCTTAATCTTCTAGTTCTAAAATATTATTTCTGGGCTGCACAGTTAAAGCCTCTAATTTCTTGGATCCAAGGAGATTCTCAGACGAGGTGGCTTAGTATTGAACAAACAATGTGCTCTGAACCATTAAGGGCGTTTTTCCACTGGGTTCGTTTGCTGCGGTCCGAACCCGAGTGCGCTAGTTCCCGGCGCCTCCCGCAGCGTTGGTCTGGTTTCACACTCAATTAATTGTATCGAACCCAGGTGCGTTTGCAGTGATCTTACGTCATCGCAAACGCAATCAAACAATGATATCGACAGTGATACGCATGCGCGGGATACTATACTTCCTGAACAAGCGCGCACCCGAGTCCGTGTTGCTTGCACATTAACGCGAACCGCACCACGGTTCGGGAGCAACCGAGCTCAGACCACCTCCTCCAGCTAGTCTCGGGTTCGGTACTCTAGTGCGCACCCGGGTCCGATGACAGCGTTCACATTAACGATTTTTCATGCGAACCGTGCCCCGGTCCGCACTAAACTGCCAGTGTGAAAGCGCCCTAAATGTATTGCCATTTTTAGATATCCCAATAAAAGAACTGCACAGCAAAATCCCCAGTGTTAAATTAACACTCCTCAGTGTACATATGTGTCCACACTACAGGGTGTTAAAATTAACACTGAAGCAGTGTTGAAGTTAATGAGATAATTAAGTGATTAATGAAGTGATGATTGGCCATTAGTGGTGACACCTGATGTTAATAAGCAGAATCATTGACGGAAAGAGAAAAAACAATAACAGAAAAAAGACAAACACAAGAACTACAACTGACTTCGAGTCATTACAAGTTATATTATAAGTTGCACTTATTATTACCAGTTTGACTTTATTTCTGTCATACATCGACAAAAGTTCTTGAGATTTAACAGAAGTTTAGAGGGTAATGTTTTATGGAATTTTTCTTTTCAAGTTACCATTTTGGTGGTCAGTGTTTGCTTTAGTTGGGCTCTTGACCCTTTTCATTTTGTTAATGTTAGTTTTTCTCTGGTTGATACAACTCTGTGTTTATAAAGCACATTTGTTACTGCAAGAGAAAACATGACCTGCTCACAATATGTTTTGGTGATAATGATGTCATCATCATGTAGTGTCCTGATTCACTGATGTCATTCAGAGTCTAAATTTTTGACTATATGCTTGATGTCTTGTTTTAGTATTGGTGATTGTAGCTCTGAGATTCTACAGTTTGAGATCCAACAGCAATATGAAAAATGTTGAAAATACTTTGTGCACAGAACTTATTGTGTTTAAACACACAGACATCAAGAATCAGCATATGAATCTCAACAATGGTGACAATAAACTAGTGACAAACAGATCAACTCTGAACATCACAAAACAAGCTACTAAAGTCAGAACAAAACAATAGCAAAATAAAAGCAAACAGAAAAAACAATGAAAATTACAGGACAATTCAGCTGCATAATTTATTCATGCTGCAATGCATGATGTCAGCCAGGGATGCGTTCTGATTGGTGGCTCCCATCATGCACTGCAACATTAAGCATTTGTTTGATTGTCACCATTGTTGAGATTCATATGTAGATTCTTAATGTCTGTGTGTGAATTTAAGACCTTCAGATTTCTAAAACATTGCTGGAAGTAACTACTGTAGTGAAAAATTAATAAAACATTTAAATTATCAGTTTATAATGATGGGTGACATCAGTAAATCAGGCCACTAGTAATTTCATCATCAAAACATAACCAGGTCTGCATTTCCAATAACATCTCAAGCCTAACTTGATCACAGACCAACTGCAACAAATGGTCTATACCAGGGTTTATCAAATTGGGTGAATGTGAGCCTCCCCTTAGAGTAGGTAAGGACAGCCGAGCCCCCCCTTCCCCAAAATCCCGTCCGCCTGCCCCCCACACATGCCTCTGCAGTAAATGCCATCTTTTGTGTGTTCCAGGCAATGATGAGTTTCAATAACAACTGATAAAATGTAAATATTATTTTATTTCCACAACTTTCTTAAAAGTGCATTCACAAACGATTCTTTGCAACAGCAAATAATTTCCAACTTCATGCAGGCCTAATTGAGGCTACTTTTAAAATCACTGAACATCAGTAGGCCTAACCACAAGTCAACAAAACATGCTTAACATGTGCAATCGGCACGGTGTCTCTGGGCTTTAAGCGCACATTTGAAGGAGATGCACATCATCCCGAACAAAATCAGCAGTGGTGGAAAGAGTACTGAAAAAACATACTCAAGTAAAAGTGCCATTACATTCCAAAAAATTTTGTGTGAGTAGAGTAAAAAGTACTTGTCCAAAAAAACTACTTGAGTAAGAGTAAAAAAGTAGCTTATTTAAAAGTACTCATGAGTAGTGAGTACTGAGCTGCGGATTCTACCCCCTTATAATAAACACTGTGCACTACAATTTATATAAAAAAAAAAATTGCACATACTGTAATTCACATTATATTTTGTTCTTTGTCAGAAAGATTGAAGAATATCTATCATCCATCTTTTTAAAATGCATCAAATCGGTACACTCATCACCATTTAAATCATATTATTTGAAAATAAAAAAAAGCATTTAAATTTAGGCGAAAGGCCACTGAGCCTGAGCATGCTATTGTTGCACATAAAATATCCATATTCATAACTGTGCAAAGAATTCAAAAACCTTTAGAAACTCATGATAGTTCAGCATCACACACCATGAGATGGGTTAAATGGAGAGATTAAAAAATACCCAATTTCTCTCCAAAACGGTACCAATTTTAGTGTTCTGATAAATGAGAATAACTCATATTATCAGATTACCTCACCTAATGCACTGAAAAAGCCTAAGATAGTGAGCTAACACTAATTACACTGTAATTCCATGCTATTAAATATGTTACAATTTAAACGTAAATGCACATTGTTCTAGAAGGGTGGCATCATCCCTTACATTTTACACGGCTACATTTACTCACATTGTAATGCTGATAATATAATTTGTAAGGACAATTGTGCATTAAATAGGGAAGTTATATCCGGGAAACTTTTACAAAAGAAACAAACAAACACACACACACACACAAAAATCTCTTTGTAGTTTTATCAGCAGCATCCACACACACAAAAAAAAAGTTGAACATGAAAAATGTTTTTGCGCAAGTGCATTTGCCAAATGAAGACGGATTGTATGAAATGGATCAATAAAAAAAAAAAGTTGTTTATTAACGAGCTGTAGTCACGCACTGACAGAAATGCAGTTCAAGTTAACGCCATGGTTCATAAGGTGCACTGCATACTGAATCTGGCGGTATGGCGAGCGCGAGACGCGGCAGTGCACAGATCGTGACGCGCGTCTCTATATAATGAGATTGTGAAGTAAATGGGAGCGGGAATTCACCGCATTATGAACTCGTCACGCAATTATATTTATTATTAAAAAATTTAATCATATTAAATCGTATATATATTCCCCCCCATACCTGCTACAATTGAGAATAAGTGAAGCATGCAGACGCAGTTAAGACAATTTGATGTATTCCACTTAATACACAATAAAACAATATACAATAAGATTCCTTAACAACGTAGGCTACCTCCTGGTGTTCTTCTAAAATGAGGGCGAGCCACAAATCCGTGAGTAACGTTACAGTTTACAAACCCGTGGGAACGGATTTCGAAAGCGTGGGCACGGTTTATGAATTTGTGGGTACAGATTGCAAAAACTGAAGGCACGGTTTACAAGTCTGAGAGCGAGGATTAGAAACTCGTGGATACGGTTTATTAATCCGTGGGCACTATTTGTTAAACCGAGGGAACAGTTTGAGAATTCATGACTACTGTTTATAAACTGAGCGGACGGATTGCAAAACCGTCGCCACGGATTGTTTTTTTTTACTCACACAGGTGACTATGGCAAGCCATTTTAACATTTAAAAGCTAGACTGGATATGTGTTGCAGATATCTTTAATTCAGTTTTGCCTAGTCGAAAAGAACATTTCAGATATCCGCAACTACATTCTTCCTATCCATAATTGTCATTTCAGATATCCACAAAGACATTCTTCCTAGGACAAATGACATCACTTTTGCCATTCATTTGAATGGGGTTTATCATTACAGATATCTACAATTCAGTTGCAGATATCCACTATGTGAATTACGGATATCTGTAACTGAATTGTAGATATCTGTAATTCTAGTTTGAGATATCTTCAATTAGATTCTGACTAGTCATAACTCCAGTTCAAGATATCTTTATTTCACCTCAATTCAAGATATCTACATGTTCCTTTTCAGATATCTTAAATTAAGTTTTGACTAGGCGAAATTACGTTGTAGATATCTGTAACTAGAGTTATGTCTAGTCAAAATGGCGTTGTAGATATCTCAAACTGGAGTTAGGGATAGTCATAATTTAATTGTAGATATCTATTATCAAGTTAAAGATATCTTGAAATTAAGTTTGATTAGAGATATCTGAAATTTGAGATATCTGTAACTTTTATTCTGCCTAGTCAAAATGTAATTACAGATATCTTGAATTAGAGTTTTGACTAGGCCAAATGACGTTGCAGATATCTGTATGCATGCATCACACTTTAGGCGGGAGCAGATCGTGTTGTTCAAATCATCAAATCACATAGCACCTGTTAACTGTTAAATTTAATTAGCACTGATTAGCACCATGTCGGAGCAACCAGAGTTTTTAATCGTCTTTTTTCATGCTGTTTCAAACTGAAAAAGTAAAATTAAAAATAAGAACTAATCTGAACTAAGAACTTTGTTTCTCATCTAAGGAAGTTAATGTTATTGTACTTTCAAGAATAGCACGCATGTAAGCATCTTTATTAAAGTGAATTAGTGTGAATCTTTTTCACGCATAAATCTTACGGCAACAACAACCTTTTAAGCATGAACATAAACATAGCATTGTAAAAATTATTTTTTTTTTTTTGTATATAAAAAACATTTTCTGGTGTTTTTTTCGATTACAGCCAACGCCATGACTGCTTCTTTCTTCTTCCATTCATAGAAATAAGGAAATTAACCCACTTTTTCTTTGATTATGGTGGGGAGGGGAAATGGATATGTAAAATAGAGCAACGTCATGCACAATAATTTGCACTAGTCATAATGACGTTTGAGATATCTTTAACTTTCATTCTGCCTAGTCAAAACTGAATTACAGATATCTGCAATTGTCATTTAAGATGTGTGACGAGTTGAATGTCATTTTCAATGACGTCATTGCAGATATCTGTAATTCAGTTTTGCCTAGTCAAAACTGAATTACAGATATCTCTATCTGTCGTTTCGACTAGTCACAATTACGTTACAGATATCTTGAATGACAATTCCAACTATCCAAAATGTAATTACGACTAGTCAGAAAGACATTGTTGATATCTACAATGTTAATTCCGGATAGTCAAAATTTGCTTTTAAATGTTAAAATGGCTTGCCATAGGTGACTTCCCGGGCTCCGTATCCTCCCTTAATGCTGACTTCTGTTGACTTGGGACAAGAGAACGACGCATTTTAAAGCTAATACTCGCACACACAATTACCGATATCAATAGAGCTGCATACAGTTATTTTTTTCTTTGCGTGTCGCGCCTCCCATGTGGCTCTTTGGTGCCCCCCAGGGGAGGCGCGCCTCACCTATTGAAAACCGCTGGTCTATACGATCAAATTAGACTGGTGATGCTTTTGGGAAACACAGCTCAAGTCATAGTTTCTCTTGCCACAACACATATGCTTTATAAACACAGAGTTGGAGCAGCCAGAGAAATACTAATGTTAAATACTAAAGGGTCAAGAGCCCAACTAAAGCAACTACTGGTCACCATAATGGTGACATGAAACGAAACATTCCATAAAACATTACCATCTAAACGTCTGTTAAATCTAAATAAGACCGTGTGTAGATGTATGACAGAAATAAAGTCAAACTGGTCAAATAATAAGTGCAATAATGGTTCAAAGTCAGTAGTTCTTGTGTTTCTCTTTTTTCTGTTATTGTTTTTTCTCTTTCCTTCAGTGAGTCTGCTTGTTATCATCAGGTGTCACCACTAATGGCCAATCATCACTTAATTAATCACTTAATTATCTCATTAACTTCAACACTGCTTCAGTGTTCATTTTAACACCCTGTAGTGTGGACACATATTAACACTCAAGAGTGTTAAAGTTAATGAGATAATTAAGTGATTAATTGAGTGATGATTGAGCATTATTGAAGACACCTGATGTTAACAAGCAGAATCACTGAAGGAGAAAGTCACAAATTGTAAGCCACCGTTATTTGTTTGGCTGCTGTATCTGAGTTATAACTGCCAGATGAACAAAGAAAAAAAGTGATCTGATGGTGTTGGTTATATTATGACAATCATCATTTGAACTTGATTACTGAACTCATATTTCTGACTTAGATTTATGTTGTTGGTTACAGCATAACTGTGATTCTGCATAAATATCCAGAATTTTAGATATAATACAAAGGACTTCTTAAAAGTTGTTTTTTTAAAAAAAATATATATTTCTTTTAGGCACACACAGACCTCAAGATTCAGTCTATGCATCTCAACAATGGTGAGGAGCAGAATATTCAATTAGGAAAAGTAAATTACATAGACAATTCAGATCATAATTTATTCATACCGCAATGCATGATGGGAGCCATTAATGAGTTGTGATTGGTGGCAGCCACTGCAACATGCTTTATTATTGTCACCATTGTTGAGATTCACAGGCTGATTATTGATCTCAGTGTGTCTAAATAAATAAATTCATTTGAAAGTCTTTTGATCAGAACAATGTTTATTAAATATTTTGGATTACATGAAAAATACTGAAAATCATATGTTGTAGAATCACAGAGCTGCTGTAATTAACAAATCCAAACTATCTCAATAAGTTTAGTGTTTCAGATCACAACATGATTATGTCAAAACATAACCAACACTATCAGATCACATTTTTTCTTTATTCATCTGACTGTTATAAATCAATAACAGCAGACAAGCAAAATTTAAAGTAAACTTGTAAAGGTCAAGAGCCCAACTAAAGCAAACACCCATCACCATAACGGTGGCTTACAATTTGCGATTTTCTCCTTCAGTGATTCTGCTTGTTAACATCAGGTGTCTTCAATAATGATCAATCATCACTAAATTAATCACTTAATTATCTTATTAACTTTAACACTCTTGAGTGTTAATTTAACACTCATATTTTAACACTTTACACTCTACAAGTGTGGTCTCATATGTACTCCCAGGAGTGTTAATTTAACACTGGAGTTTTTGCTGTGTGCCAGCTAGTGTGTAAGGACGTGCTAAATCATATCTTTTAAATGTTCTGTTCACAGCAGCCTTGAAATGCATCACAATTAAGTGGATGCAAGTAGAGCCTCCCTTTTACAACGTTTGGGTTCAAAAAGTATGGGAATTGTATCAAATGGAAAAGATAACATACTCATTACAACTTCAGAAATCTGTTTTTAGTCTACAATGGGGTCCAGCAGAAGTTTTATTCATGTAAAGGTCCAACAAGTTAGGGTTCTGGTTTATGGGTCCCGGCTCTGCCACCAAAAGTGAATATTTTTCTTAGGGTTGTATGGTGATGCTGAAACCACATGGAAATGCAAAATGTAATGCTGAAATATATTATTTTTTCTTTTCAAGACTGTACACTGGTAACATATTTGATAATTATTGCTGATGCATGTAACTGCTCTGTCAAGAATGAATAAAAATGTAAGTTAAAAAAAAAAAGAAAAGAAAAGGTGTGGTAACCATTATGGTGATCAGTGTTTCTTTTAGTTGGCCAGTTTGACTTTATCTTTTTTATGTTAGTTGTTGTCTTTCTAACAATGTTTACCAAAACACATAATTATTTGCAAAGGAAATCATAAACAAAGAAGATCAGGTGGTATATGTTTTATCATCATAAGGAAAAACATCACTTTCCAAAAGAGGTTACTTTTTAACCCTTTTTTTTTTTTTTTGCCAAAGGTCAAACATTCTGAATTGTAATTTTTTAAAACATTACGAGAAAAAAAAACAAAAGAAAGACAAACACTAACATCAAGAATCAGCTTATGAATCTCAACAATGGTGAAATGCTTCATGTTGCAATGCATGCTGGGAGCCATTAGTTTTATGATTTGGTGACTCCCAGCATGCATTGCTGCATGAAGCATGTCACCATTGTTGAGATTAATATTCTAATACTTAATGTCTGTGTGTGTCTAATTTTTTTCTCAAAAATTTATTTTAAAAAGCAAAATTCTGAATGTCTGACCTGTGGCAAGAAATAATCTTTGGTGAAAATAATATTTTGTCAAAACATAGTCATAATTGGCAAGTGATGAGATTAACAAATCATCTACTTCAAGATGGATAAAACTATATCACCTGATCATCATTGCTTCTGGCTTCTTTTGTAACAAATTATGTGTTTTGATAAACACTGTTACAAAGACCTCAAACTTGAATATAAAATGCCAACAGTCAAACTGCCCAACTAAAGGAAACACTGATCACAAAAATTGTGACTTTACAAAACCTATTATTCCAATACCAATATATCCAATAAAACATCAACATCTACACCTCTATTAAGTAAGGGATAATGTATTGCGAGGCGGTTGTTATAGCGAATAACAACCCCGACAGGCTGAACGGGACCTCGACGCGAAGCAGAGGTAGCCATTTAAACATGGCTACCTACAAAATAAATAAATAATTTGACACAAATTATTGATTTAAAAAGGAGTTTATTGATTTAAAAACGATTGTATTGCTTCCGCTAAAGAAAATAGTCCGTTCCGCGTCCATAGCAACGCTCTGTTTTTCATGGCAACGGTGTGTTATACTTCGCAGCGGTCTGTTATCAATAAATAACACACCGCATTCTACATTGGAATTCAACCAAGCCATGTAATAATTCTCAATAACTAGTTGGTAATAAGTGAAGCTGGTAATGATGTTTGTGAAGTTGTTTAATCCTCCTCTGCTGAGATCTTCAGAGATTTAATGTGGTCTTTTATCTTCAGTTGATTTCATCTCCGGAAGTCAGTTGCAGTTCTTGTGTTTCTCTTTTCTTCAGTGATTCTGCTTGTTATCATTAGGTGTCTTAAATGCTCAATCATCACTCAATTAATCACTTAATTATTTCATTAACTCTTAACACTGCATCAGTGTTACTGTGCCAGAACACGGTATGACGAAGCCAATCTGTATATATGAATGGCCGTGATGGGAATGGGCAAATTTGGCCAGGATACTATAGGGTTAAACCTCTACTCTTTTCCGAAAAGACATGCTAAGATTTTTAATGACCACAGAGAGTCAGGACCTCGGTTTAACGTCTCATCCTAGGGACGGTGCTCTTTGACAGTATAGTGTGTGTCTCAATCACTTTACTGGGGCGTTAGGACCCACACAGACCACAGGCTAGTGATGGCAGTGTGACACTGAAGCTTTGAAACATGCTTCAAATCATTAACTACAATTCCATTTGAACCACTGCTCTGAAGGTTGCTCTGGTACGGAAAAATCACGTGACAAATGATGTCCGAAGCAGCAACTGCTTCATCCTCTGAATGAATCACCTGAGTGGTTCGCAGCACCACCGCAACACGCGAACCAATCAGTGCTGCTACTGCAACTGGCACCGCCTCGTTTTGAGTCTGGATTGTAGCGCTCAAAGCATAAAAACTTTGCACAACATTGCGTTTGGTTCGTAGTAGCCTCGGTAGTTACAAGCATAAGTTTGTTCGTATCGATTTTATTTTCATTACTATGGAAGCATCTAGGAAGAGAGGTCGTTCTGACATGTAGGAAAACTTTATTCTGATCGCTCCTGATAAGGTATGTGCGCTGGCTGTTAAATATTATTATAAAATATTAGGCTAAATGTACAGTTATAGAACTTTAGCTATCAGTAGGATATATAATAGCTGTTTCAAGTCTGTATAAAAAAATCAGAACAAATTTTCTCTAAATGTGGAGAGGTTGTGAGCAAAACAAAGAAACAGGCTCAGTCCAAAAAGTGTGGAAAAAAATAGTGTTCCTTAATAAAAATTGAGTGTTCCCTGTCCCACATACCCCCTGGCCATAGTTACAAAGGCACACCCAACTTGTGCTATATTTTCCGTTTGTGTGTGTGTGTGTGTGTGTGCGCGCGCGCACGCACTAGATTTATTTCACTCGTCTTAAAGCCTCCTGTCCACTATCTGCCGCCTTGGCACTTCACCAGGTGAGGGCACTGTTACTGAAGCTTCGAGTAATGAACCCATTTTCAAAACAATTATTCTAAGTGGTTCAGTGCTTCACCAAAGCTTCAGTGGCCCATCACTACCACAGGGTGAGCGCCCCCTGCGGACCTCACTAACACCTCCAGCAGCAACATGGTTTTCCCAGGAGGTCTCCGATCCAGCTGCTAACCAGGCTCAACCCTGCTTAGCTTCAGTGGGCAACCAGTCTTGGGCTACAGGGTAATATGACTCTTGAAACTCCGCCCTCTGTGCCGGCAGCAGCATCTCATTTGCATTTAAAGGGATACACACTAAAGCGGCGTGTTTTTCTCAGCCCCATAAAATGATAATTTAAACTTGCTGTAAAAAATTATCTTTTGGATATTTTGAACTAAACCTTCATGTACACACTCTGGGGGACATCAGAGACTTTTTTTTTTACATCTTGTGAAAAGGGGCATAATAGGTGCCCTTTAACTCTGGGGATTTTGCTGTGTAGAACTACAGTAACCATCATGCTTTTATCTCGTCCAGATTAGATTATTGCAACTCCTTGTATGTGGGTGTGTCCAAAAAGTCCATGACACGTCTGCAGCTAGTGCAGAATGCAGCGGCCAGATTGCTGACTGGAACCAGAAAATATTCCAGTATCTCTCCAGTACTGGTCTCTTTGCACTGGCTCCCTGTGGAGTTTAGGGTGCAATATAAGGTCCTTTTAATGTTTTTTAAAGGTTTACACGGACAAGTCCCTGTTTATATCTCTGAGCTATTACAGCATCACTGCACCACCAGACCATTAAGATCATCACAAAGCTTATTGTTAAAGGTTCTGAAATCTCGCCTGAAAACAAAGGGAGATCGAGCCTTGGCGGCACCGAGGCTTTGAAATGGTCTCCCTGTTTACATCAAGTCCTTGTTCGATTACATTGAAGGTTTTAAGTCTATGTTGAAGACATATTTATTTTCTGTTGCTTTAAACTGTTCTTAGTTATATGTGGTACTGAATGATCTGTGTCTATTGATGTTTGTTTTAACGCTACTGAAATGTGGAATCTGTAAAGCACTTTGGTCAACTCGTGTTGTTTTTAAATGTGCTGTAGAAATAAATTTTTGATTGATTCATTGATTTAAACACAACGCCTCTATACTTCAATTTGTCTCAACATTGTGACAAAAGAGATGTCAGTCAATAAACGGGAAAACGAAGTAACTTGCGTTACTTGTTTGAAAAAGTAACTCAGATATGTTGTTGTGAATTGTAAAAGGAATGCGTTACTTGACTAGTTACTTGAAAAAGTAATCTGATTACGTAACTCAAGCTACTTGTAATGAGTTACCCCCAACACTGCCCCCCATCAATTTTTTTTTTTTCTGTTTGCAGCATTTACAGCATCAGACATAAACACCCCATTCCTCCCGCTTGAGACATCTTCCTCAACTTCCTTTACAGGTAAGAACACAACACTTGTAATACAAAAATGACACTTAGCGGTTGCAGTATACTACAAAACTGTAGAAACCTTTACTTTATTTCTGTTATACGCCTTCAGCAGTTCTGACGATTAAAAGATCTTTAGATGCTGATGATTTATTGTGTCATGTGATGTCACCATTATGGTGATCAGTATCTGCTTTAGCTGGGCTCTTGACACTTGGCTTTTATGTAATACTGGTTCACAAAAAAAAAAATCAATAGATACCTATTTATTATAAGCACTTAACTCAAAAATAATTATTAAATAAAATAACTAGAAAACTTGCTTACTAAAATCAACTTGAAAATGCCAGTTCATGAAACAAAGGTGAATCCATTTCTATGCAATTTTGATCAGTTAATCGTGAAAGTATGGTGGTTGAAAGCTTCTGGCAACATTAAATCCAAGAGAGAAGACAATTCTTGTAAAATAAAGGAAAAACAAACAAACAAACAAACAAACAAACAGGATGGGCTTTTTGCCATCTACGTCTTTTTTTCTGGACCACATCACTCAAATGAAATAGGTTCACAGAATTACTAGAGTAGCATATTACAATAAGAGAACTGTAAAATTCCTACTGAAAACACTGCTCAGTTCTGATATGAGTTAGGGCTGGGCGATTTAAATCGCGATATTGATATGCGCAGCTCGTCAGTAAAGCCGGTTCCTTGATTAGTAGTAAATCACCATCACCTGCTTTCAGATGAAGCGGCATTTAGGGCTGAGGAGATAATTAAGTGATTAATTTAGTGATGATTGAGCATTATTGAAGACACCTGATGTTAACAAGCAGAATCACTGAAGGAGAAAATCACAAATTGTAAGTTACCATTAAGGTGATGGGTGTTTGCTTTAGTTGGGCTCTAGACCATTATCTGTTTCCTTTAATAGTTACTGCTGTTTGTCTGCTGTTATTGATTTATAACAGTTTAATGAACAAAGTAAAATGTTATCTTATGGTGTTGGTTATGTTTTGACATAATCATACTGTGATCTGAAAAATGAAAAGTATTAAGATAGTTTGGTTTAACTTGTTAGCAGTAGTTTTGTGATTCTTCAGCCTATGATTATCAGGACTTTACTTATAATTCAAAAATATTTAATAAACATTGATCTGATCAAAAAGATGTTCAGACATATTCATTTAAAACACAAACATCAATAATCAGCCTGTGAATCTCAACAATGGTGACAATAATAAAGCATGTTGCAGTGGCTGCCACCAATCACAACTCATTAATGGCTCCCATCATGCATTGCGGTATGAATAAATTATGATCTGAATTGTCTATGTAATTTACTTTTCCTCATTGAATATTCTGCTCCTCACCATTGTTGAGATGCATAGACTGAATCTTGACATCTGTGTGTGCCTAAAAGAATGATTTTTCTTTTAAAAACTTTTAAGAAATCCTTTATATTATATCAAAAATTCTGGCCATTTATTTAGATTCACAGTTATGCTTTAACCAACAACATAAATCGAATTCAGAAAGAAGGATCTTAATGAGCTCAGTGATCAAGTTCAAATGATGATTGTCATAATATATCCAACACAGATCACTTTTTTTTCTTTGTTCAACTGGCAGTTTTAACTCAGATACAACCGTCAAACCAAATCTAAAGTAGCAAACACATGAAAGGCTCAGAGCCCAACTAAAGCAACTACCCATCACAATAATGGTAACTTACAATTTGCGATTTTCTCCTTCAGCGATTCTACTTGTTAACATCAGGTGTCTTCAATAATGCTCAATCATCACTAAATTAATCACTTAGTTATCTCATTAACTTCAACACTCTTGAGTGTGGACTCATACACTCCCAGGGGTGTTAATTTAACACTGGAGGTTTTGCTGTGTACAAAGAGCCGTAGTTAACTGACAAGCTGAGCCATATCGCATTAAAAATCGCTGGCGATACGTCCGCGATATTGATGTGATTTGGCTCAGCTTGTCAGTTAACTACGGCTCTTTGTAGTAAATGCCGCTCCATCTGAAAGCAGGTGATGGTGATTTACTACTAATCAAGGAACCGGCTTTACTGACGAGATGCGCATAACAATATCGCGATTTAAATCGCCCAGCCCTAATATGAGTCCACACTAAGGCCCTGTTTACACGAGAACGCTCGCGGGTGAAAACGTAAACATATTTTATCAGATGTGTCTTTCGTTTAGACAGCGACGATGTTTTTGGGGCTAAAAAAACGCAAAAAAGTGAAACCACCCTCTAGAGTGGAAATCTTAAAAACGCTCCACCGTCGCATTCCCGACTAAAGGGTAAAAACGCAAAAGTCTGCTAGACGAGCAGACTTGGTGTTGCTGTGTGGCAGTGCTTCACATTGCCACCTAGCCGCCTGGAGTGCATACTACATCGAATTTCACACACTTTTGCGTCACCATATGCACGCAGATTTCCCCCCCATAACGCTCATCTAAATGCAGAATAAAAAGTGATAACGCAACGCCACTTTTGCGTTTTCTCTTTAGATCGTTTCCGTGTAAACATAGCCTCAGAGTGCTATAAGAAACACTAAAGCAGTGTTGAAGTTAATTAGATAATAAGTGATTCATTAAGTGATGATTGAGCATTAGTGAAGACACCTGATGTTAACAAGCAGAATCTCAGAAGGAAAGAGAAACACAAGAACTGCATCTGACTTCCAGCCACTGCCTTAGGAGCTGTTTACACAACAACGTTTTCAACTAAAAACATTTTATGTGTTTTGGCCGCTCATTTACACGACAACGGTGTTTTGGGTGCCTGAAAACGTAAACTTTTGAAAACGGTCTCCGTGTAAACAACAAAATGTGAATCTCTGAAGACGATGATGTCGTGCACATGCACATTATGTGTTCAGTCTATAGTGTTTCATCGCCATCTAACGGCCTGGTAGCAGAATTGTGTTGTCTGTACGCGGAAAACTCAAAGGAAAAACAACTCCATTTTAAGCATATCGTCGTGTAAATGTTCCCTTAGATGAAATCAACTGAAGATAAAAGAAGACATTGGCTGCATCTCAAAACTTAGGCTGCTGACTTGTTGCCTCATTGAGATCACCATCATGGAGATGAGTGTTTGCTTTAGTTGGGCTCTTGACCCTTGCTTTTCTTTAAGTTGTTTTTTTATCAGTAATCGCTGGTGTTTATGGAGAATATTTCTACATTGATAAAGCAGATCAATAAGTTTGTTTTAATAAGAAAGAACTGCAATTAGAGTGGTTAAGCAATTAAGCAAACATTCGCTTTTACTGTATATTTATTATTGGAATTTTAACATTATTTGAGATTAAAGTATAAACTCAAAAGATGGGTAAAAAAATTATTTGTAACACTAAAAAAATTTAAGATTGTCCAATCCAAAATTATTTAAAAGTTATAAACGACACACTTAGACATCAACACTCGTCATACAAACCTCAACAATGGTGACAATCAAAAAATAATTAATATGCATAATTTTGTCATGCCGCAATGCATGCTGGGAGCAATGAATGTGTTTTGTACGCTGGCATGAAGAATGTCACCATTATTGTGTTTCGTATGCTGATTTTTGATATCTGTGTGTGTGTAAATGACTCAAAACATGATTTATACAGAAAGTAAACAAGGACAGTGTTATATATATATATATATATATATATATATATATATATTAGGGCTGGGAATCGATTAAAAAAAATTAACTAATTAATTGCACAATTTGCTGTAATTAATTGCAATTAATTGCATTTCCTCCAAGCTTGTAATCATCAATAATTAAACTTAGAATCACCAGAAAAAAAAGGAACAGAAAATAGCCCTATATTAAAATAATATTAAACATCAATATATCAATGTATTATTCTTTTTCAATAATCAATCAACAAAATCAATTTAAGAAATTTTTTTTCAATTTTTTCTTTTACTAATTATAAAAATAAACTATAGTCCTAAAAAAGCTATTATTACCAGAGCATGTGATCAGAGCAGGTAATTTTAAAGGAATAGTTCACCCAAAAATAAAAATTCTGTCATCATTTACTCTTCCTCAAGTTGTTCCAAACCTGTATGACTTTCTTTATTCTGCTGAACACAAAAGAAGCTATTTTGAAGAAAGTCGGTAACCAAACGACTGATGGAGCCCATTGACTTCCATAGTAGGAAAAAAAAATACTATGGAAGTCAATGGGGACCAGCAACTGTTTAATTACCAACCTTCTTTAAAATATCTTCTTTTGTGTTCAGCAGAAGAAAGGAAATCATACAGGTTTGGAACAACTTGAGGAAGAGTAAATGACAGAATTTTCATTTTTGGGTGAACTATCCCTTTAACATTGTTGCCCAGCAATACTATACCAGCTCAGCAAACAGAAGTCTACAGAGAAAGTTCACCTTATTTGAGCGGACTTTGCTTTTCCAGTGCGTGATCGGTACATGATTGGAGCGTTTGGTCCGTGAACGACAGAGCAGAACATGCAGCGCAAACACGGAGTCGAACATTGAGCAGAGAGCGGAGCGCGCCGACACCTATGGCCCACACACACACACACACCCCCACACACACACCTACACACACCCACACACAACGGAGAGTGCGGCCGCGCACACGGAGGGGAAAAGACCCGCAAAAAAAAAAAGTGCTGCGTTAAATGCGTTATTTTTTTTTAACGCGTTAAACATCTCAAATTAATCGCAAAGATTAACGCGTTAATTCCCCCAGCCCTAATATATATATATATATATATATATATATATATATATATATATATATATATATATATATATATATTCACAGAAATCAACATACAACATCTGAAACCATGTTGATACAAATTATCTTTTACAAATTTGTTGAGTTTTAAATTTATCAATAATGTTATAATTTCTCATCATCCTTTTTTTTTAAAACACAGTAATTTGTCTGTTATTAAAACAGCCATGTTGATCTACTTTATTGATGCAGAAATGTTCTCCATAAACACCTGTAATTATTGATAAAACACCAACTTAAAGAAAAACAAGGGTCAAGAGCCAAACTAAAGCAAACAATGATCTCCATGATGGTGACCTCAAACTAAACATTTGAAACAAACATAATCTAAACCTCTGTTAATTCTCAATAAGAACTTCTGTAGACGTCTGACAGAAATAAAGTCAGTCTGGTTAGTAATAAGTGAAGCTGGTAATGCTGTTTCTGGAGTTGTTTAATCAAACCTTGAGAGAGTTAATGTCTTTTATCTTCAGTTCATCTAAGGCTGTGGCTGAAGAAAGCTGTAGTTTGTGTTCTTATTTCTCTTTCTTTCAGTGCTTGTTCACATTCAGTGTTTTGAACGAATCAGTTGAGTTAAAGATTCAATGACCCATTAAACAACTGCCTCATTCCTGAAAGAATCAGTCGTTTGAACGAAACATTTGAAGAAATTGCTCAATGACTCACTCATTAAAATGCTTTACCTCCTATTGGTGGTTAAGGGTTGTGTTTAAAAGTATCATTCTTTCTAATATTTCATATTTGTATTTTCAAAAGATATTTAAAACAATCTCATAACATTATTTAATGCAGTTGTAATTTGTCACTGTAAATTATTTAATTTGATTGGCAACAGCCATATAGTGTTTTATTATTATAATTAAATTTACTGATCAAATTTTAGAATTTAAAATGAAAGATGAAGCATATATTTAAAATGATTAGGGAAAACTCTCTTTATAAAGGTGAAAATATCATAAATATGCAGATTTACATATGTCAAAGCTGACTGATGAGAATATTGCTTTAGAATAAATAATATGTACAACACACACACACAAAAAAAGTGAATGACCGATTTACTTGTTCGGAGGACAAGCACATGAAAAGGCTTAATGTTGAGCCCTGAGTTATATTTTATATAGGCTAGTATAATAATAATAATAATAATAATAATTCATTACATTTATATAGCGCTTTTCTCAGCACTCAAAGCGCTTTACATAGAAGGGGGGAATCTCCTCAACCACCACCAATGTGCAGCATCCACTTGGATGATGCGACGGCAGCCATATTGCGCCAGAACGCCCACCACACACCAGCTTACTGGTGGAGAGGAGACAGTGATGAAGCCAATCAGTATATGAGGATGATTAGGAGGCCATGATGGACAGAGGCTACTGGGCAAATTTGGTCAGGATGCCGGTGTTACACCCCTACTCTTTCGAAAGACATCCTGGGATTTTTAATGACCACATAGAGTCAGGACCTCGGTCCGAAGGACGGTGCTCTTTGACAGTATAGTGTCCCCATCACGTTAGGACCCACACAGACCACAGGGTGAGCACCCCCTGCTGGCCTCACTAACACCTCTTCCAGCAGCAACCTGGTTTTTCTCAGGAGGTCTCCCATCCAGGTACTAACCAGGCTCAGCCCTGCTTAGCTTCAGTGGGCAACCGGTCTTGGGCTACTTGGTGACATGGCTGCTGCTATGGTTATGTGGCGAGCGCGAGCCTGAGTATAGTTTTACACATCAGCCCAGTTGTTCTGTAAAGTTAGTGATTTGCAGATTCTGAGCAATAGTCAACGTTTGATTTTCTGTGTGTTTGTGTATGTCTGACAAGAGTATGAAATGAAGAAGGATAAACCCAGCTAGCAGGGAACGTTCTCAGAACGTTGGCTGACATTCCCTACAAGTTTGGTTAATGTTTTAAAGAAAACATTTGAATGTAATGTTCAAAGAATGTTTTGAGGATGTTTTCTCATTCCAAATAATGTTTCTTTAAGGTTAAATGTAAACTAAGATATAACGTTTTAACTGTAACATTTTGAGCATGTTTTTAGAGAATGTTTTCCTACACAGCAAAAACTCCAGTGTTAAATTAACTCTCCCGGGAATTTATTTTACTCCACACTCAAAGGGTTAAAGTGTTAAAATACCAGTGTTAAATGAACACTGAAGAGTGTTAAAATTAATGAAATAATTAAGTGATTAATTGTGTTATGATTGACCATTATTGAAGACACCTGATGTTAAAGGGATACTCGACTTTTTTTGGAAATAGGCTCATTTTACAACTCCCCCAGAGTTAAACAGCTGCGTCATATCATTACGCCTGCTGGACTCATGGTACGGCAGCAAAGTTTCTTGATTATTACGCAGGAATGAGAGTATAGTTCCTAGCCATATCAGCCTAGAAAATCGCAACTTTTCATTTTCCGTCGGTCTTAGTACACGATGTAACTACAGAAGAGTCAAGTTTTAAATAGAAAAATTATCTAAACTCTTTGGTCATTTTTTTGAGAGAGATGCTAATGGTCCTGTCCGATTCAATGATCTATGCTAATCTATGCTAAAAGTGGTACCGCCAGACCCGGAGTTCGGCTGAATGGATTCGAAAACGGTAATACTCAACTGTTTAACTCTGGGGGAGTTGTAAAATGAACCTATTTCCAAAAAAAGTGGAGTATCCCTTTAACAAGCAGAATCACCAAAGGAGAAAATCTATTTTTAAGTCACCATTATGGTGATAAGTGTTTGCTTTAGTTGGGCTCTTGGCCCTTAAACTATTAACTTTAGATTTTGTCTGGCTGTTGTAACTGAATTATACATAGCAAAATCCCCAGTGTTAAATTAACACTCCTCAGTGTACATATGTGTCCACACTACAGGGTGTTAAAATTAACACTGAAGCAGTGTTGAAGTTAATGCGATAATTAAGTGATTCATGAAGTGATGATTGGCCATTAGTGGTGACACCTGATGTTAATAAGCAGAATCATTGACTGAAAGAGAAAAAACAGTAACAGAAAAAAGAGAAACACAAGAACTACAACTGACTTCGAGTCATTACACATTGTTGCACTTATTATTACCAGTTTGACTTTATTTCTGTCATACATCGACAAAAGTTCTTGAGATTTAAGTTTAGAGGGTAATGTTTTATGGAATTTTTCTTTTCAAGTTACCATTTTGGTGGTCAGTGTTTGCTTTAGTTGGTCTCTTGACCCTTTTCATTTTTTAATATTAGTTTTTCTCTGGTTGCTACAACTGTGTGTTTATAAAGCACATTTGTTACTGCAAGAGAAAGCATGACCTGCTCACAATATGTTTTGGTGATAATGATGTCATCATCATGTAGTGTCCTGATTCACTGATGTCATTCAGAGTCTAAATTTTTGACTATATGCTTGATGTCTTGTTTTAGTATTGGTGATTCTAGTCCTGAGATTCTACAGTTTGAGATCCAACAGCAATATGAAAAATGTTGAAAATACTTTGTGCAAAAAAGTCATTGTGTTTAAACACACAGAGATCAAGAATCAGCATATGAATCTCAACAATGGTGACAAAAAACAAACTAGTGACAAACAGATCAACTCTGAACATCACAAAACAAGCTACTAAAGTCATAACAAAACAATAGCAAAATAAAAGCCAACAGAAAAAAACAATGAAAATTACAGGACAATTCAGCTGCATAATTTATTCATGCTGCAATGCATGATGTCAGCCATTGACGCGTTCTGATTGGAGGCTCCCATCATGCACTGCAACATTAAGCATTTGTTTGATTGTCACCATTGTTGAGATTCATATGTAGATTCTTGATGTCTGTGTGTGAATTTAAGACCTTCAGATTTCTAAAACATTGCTGGAAGTAACTACTGTAGTGAAAAATTAATAAAACATTTAAATTATCAGTTTATAATGACGGGTGCCATCAGTAAATCAGGTCACTAGTAATTTCATCATCAAAACATAACCAGGTCTGCATTTCCAATAACATCTCAAGCCTAACTTGACCACAGACCAACTGCAACAAATGGTAGTGATGGGATTTATGGCTCTTTGGGGGGATCCGGATCTTGGCGATCCGTTCCTTTCAAAGAGCCGTTCAAAAGAACGGCTCTTTTGGCTCTTTTTAAATATTTAGTCAGTTTTAAGAAGCCAGCTTGGGGGCATCTCAGTTTATCCTGGAAATAATCACTGGGAGGAATTATGAGGTGAGATTTGTAGTCAAATAATTCAAACTCAGATATCACACACCAATATCTGAGTTTGAATTATTCTGAAATATTGATTATTACCTCATTTGTCATGTGTGGACTATATTCCATAGGGTTGCACAACATCCCTCTGCTTAGACAGTGACATCACTATTTTGGATTTACCTTTAGTACAAAGTGTGTGTATGTGTAAAGCTACGTTGACTTATGTTATTCACACAATACCTAACGACTCGCTATTACTGACGTTGGCACTGAGACAGAGAGGCACTCGCACGTGTTTTTATTTTTATTTTTTAAACTGGAGTAAGCATGTGACGGCAGCGTGCACAAGTCATGGCTCCGCTCCTACCCAATGACAGAGGCACGCAGGGTTTTTTCCACTGGAGTACTCACGTGAAGGATGCGTGCACAACTATCATCATGCTGTTCGGCCAACGCATTCGACCAAGTCGTCATATACTGACGCTTTTGACGTTTCGTCTACATCGAACGCACATGGCACCCTTTAGCGTCAATATGAGACGCAGATAGACTATCTGCGTCTCATATTGACGCTAAAAGGTGCCATGTGCGTCCCCTATAACTGTTCTGTCTCGCGGAGGAGCTAATTTGTGTGCATCTGTGAAACACCCATAGGAAAAAAAGAACGACAGAAAGAACGGCTCCCCTCCAGCCGCGACTCGGCTCCCATCGTTCATGTTTATGAGCCGTTCAAAATAATCGGTTCGTTCGCGAACGTCACAACTCTAACAAATGGTCTATACGATCAAATTAGACTGGCGATGCTTTCGGGAAACACAGCTCAAGTCATAGTTTCTCTTGCCACAACACATATGCTTTATAAACACAGAGTTGGAGCAGCCAGAGAAATACTAATGTTATACAGTAAAGGGTCAAGAGCCCAACTAAAGCAACTACTGGTCACCATAATGGTGACATGAAACGAAACATTCCATAAAACATTACCATCTAAACGTCTGTTAAATCTAAATAAGACCGTGTGTAGATGTATGACAGAAATAAAGTCAAACTGGTCAAATAATAAGTGCAATAATGGTTCAAAGTCAGTAGTTCTTGTGTTTCTCTTTTTTCTGTTATTGTTTTTTCTCTTTCCTTCAGTGAGTCTGCTTGTTATCATCAGGTGTCACCACTAATGGCCAATCATCACTTAATTAATCACTTAATTATCTCATTAACTTCAACACTGCTTCAGTGTTCATTTTAACACCCTGTAGTGTAGACACATATGTACACTGAGGAGTGTTAATTTAACACTGGGGATTTTGCTGTGTAACTGCCAGACGAACAAAGATGAAAGGTGATCAGGTGGTGTTGGTTATGTTTTGACATAATCATCATTTGACCTGAAACACTGAACTCATTTACACTTAGTCATTTAGCAGATGCTTTTATCCAAAGTGACTTACAACAGGGGACTAAAGTTTAGAGAGAGTTGATTGCAGCAGCCTGGTGGTTTTATAACATACGATTTATAACATTTTTCTATAGAATCCAAAATATTTCTTAAAAGTTCTGTTCAAGAGATTTTATTTACACACACAGACATCAAGATTCAGCCTGTGAATCTCAACAATGGTGACAATAATAAAGCATGTTGCAGTGCATTCTGGGTGCCACCAATCGAAACTCATTCATGGCTCCCATCATGCATTGCGTTATGAATAAATTATGATCTGAATTGTCTTAGTCATTTCTTTTTCCTAATTAAATATTTCGTTTGTCACCATTGTTGAGACTCATACACTCAATCTTGATGTCTGTTTGTGCCTAAACATTTTTTTTATTTTTTATTTTTTATCAAAAAACCTTTGAATAAATCCTTTGGAATAAATAGAAAATTCTTGATCTTATGTTGTAGAATCACTTGATGATGTAATCAACTATATAAATTTAAGTCAGAGATTAGGCTCTAAATGAGTTTTGTGATTCAGGACAAATGATGATTATATCAAAACATAATCATCAACATCTGATCATCTTTTCTCTTTGTTCATCTGGGAGTTATAACTCAGTTACAGCAGCCAAACAAAATTTAAAGTAAAAAAAGTAAGGGTCAAGAGCCCAACTAAAATAAACACTGATCACCGTAATGGTGACTTAAAATTGTGATTTTTCTCCTTCAGTGATTCTGCTTGTTAACATCAGGTGTCTTCAATAGTGGTCACTCATCACTCAATTAATCACTTAATTATCTCATTAACTTTTATCACTGGAGTTTTTGCTGTGTACCTTTTAGGAGAACATTCTGGGAACCAAAATAAAACTACCCGCTGAAAACATTATTAGAACTTCATGGTAATGTTCTCAGAACGTTTTTAGAACAAAACATTTCTAGCTGGGAATGTTTAAACATGAAATTATCTTTCATGCGTGCTTGGAGAATATATTCTCTGTGTTTCTGAATGTCTCATACACACAGGGCGGGGGTCAGATGCTACAACCTGCAATTCAACACAATATGGTGATGCTAAAATTAACCTTTGGAAATATCTCGGCTTAGAAGACAATAACACTCAGGATGACAGAATGTGGCCCCTGATGAACAACTACAAATATAACCACCACTATGCCCACCACCCTGCAAACACTTATGTGGAGATATATGTGTCCTCCATCACCAATGTGGTATGAGTCCAGCATGATTTATCTTCTCATTCAAGTCATCATGGGATGTCAAGTAGTTGTAGTATCATCTCTCAACAAATCTTTTTTTTATTTTATTTTTTATCTACAGGATGAAAAAGCCCAGAGTCTCTCAACACAGGTCAAAATGATAACTGTAAGTGTTTTAAAAACCTATTTCATTCTTATTTCACAAAGTTGTACTCAATTTACAGAATATTGTAACATGATCAGAGGTTTTATTTCATTTTCAAGCGTACATTATCTGTCTTATAATTATTCTGAACTTCATTTAATTTTCCAGGTGTGGCCAAATTTGAAAATGAAGTGGAACTCAAGCGATTTTTGTAAAATTAAAACATTTGCAGCCCCCAAAAATATGTTTTGGACTCCAGACATTGGCATAATGGAAAGGTAAAAAAAAAATTAAAAAAAACCTTGAAGGATTTAAAGGCTTTGTTTATACACTGTTAACCCTTGCTGTAAAAAAAAGGGTAAAATTCTGACAGTATCACACAATTTTCCATTAAAACAGTAATATACCGTAGAAAACAATGCATTCTGGGTAATATTTGTTGTTTTCAAGAAAATAGCCTACAGGAATATAATGTGAATTAACAGAGCTCAAAGTCGACACTCAGAGGCTGTGTTCAAAGTCACGCCATATACCCTCATTCACTATTCCCTACATTAGTTCACTAATATAGTCCACTTGACAGAGTGAATGAAAAGAAAAGAGTGAATTCAGACACTGATGAACACCTGATAAGCAGAATCACTGAAGGACAGAGAAACAAGAACAGAAAAAAAGAGAAACTACAACAGACTTCCTGCCACACTGAGTGTGAAAACAGTTTACAAACTAGTTTAACATTATTTATTTCATACATGTTGAGAATTAACAGATATTTAGTTTTTTATGTTTTATTGAAAATAATAAAGTTTGTAGTCACCATTATAGGGATCAGTGTTTGATTTTAGTTGGTCTCTTGACCCTTAAATTTGAAAAATGTATTATTATGACATCTGTAACTTATTTCTGATCTTATACTATGTATAAATTATGCATTTAAGGATGTTTAAAATGTATATCTGTGTTTTTAAATATATGCTGTTGAATCATATATCTGTGATTCTACAGCATGATATGAAGCAATGTTTCTGTAATCAGTTATTCTGAAGAATACTGAAATTAAAACATTTTAATCTCCTGATTGACTCAGACAGATATAAACAATCATCATATGAATCTCAACAATGGTGACAATCCAACAGTTCATGTCGCAATGTATGCTGGTTTCCAGGACGGAATAAAACTCGAAGCATGCCATCGTTATTGATATTCACACACTGATTCTTGATTCTAAGTGAAACAGTAATTTAAAATCTTTATTTAAATTTTTTTTTCTTCATTATACAGAATTTTGTATTAAATCTCTGTTGTGTTAGTAGTTGGAAGTTTTGTTTGCTTTATTTGACAATGTTAAAAAGAAATTAAGCACAAATAGGGATCATACCTCATCTCAAGAAAACTGTTGAGAATAATATACACAAAAAAGCCCAAGGATTATTTCCATTGTGGTCCTCTAAGTTTACAAAATGTAAGAACAGATCATATATGAAGGGAAACCCCCATCAAGTTCATTATCTCACTCTACAACACTTTTAAATTAATGATAAAAAAAAGCAATTTTTTTAAACTTTAAAAACATGTTCAACTTTTATCTGCTTTATACAACAAGGTGAATTATTCCAGGCTATAGCACTAGTATAGAAAGAAATTCATCCCTATTAAACTCTTAAATCTACAAGGATAGATGTCAGTGCTACTTCCTCTTGTGGAATGACTGCACTTTATTCACATGTACATTCTAATATATCAGGTACTTTGGAACACTTTTCTTTATTATTTTAAACGCCAACACCAATTTAAGAAATGTTACCCTATTTTCAACTTTTAAAAAAACAAGTTCTCTAAAATGTTCATCATTTAGATGCAACTGTGGATGTGCTTTCAATATTACCATGTATAGCTTGGAAAATAACCATATTATGACAGAAATTCTAAAAATGATAAATTGTAAGAAATAAAAAGCTATAATTTGAGACCAAAAACGCAGCATGTAATCATACAAATAAATAAATAATAATAATTCAACATTATTTGCAGGTGTGAAATGGATGTTGATGCAATGCAGTTAACGTTGACACATTAACATTGATTTAAAGGAGTCATGAACTGGATTATTTTATTATTTCATAATGTTTCATGGGATGCGCTTATAATGTTAGTATGATCTTTACATCAAAAATTGTCATAATTTAGAAATAAGAACTTCTGTAGACGTCTGACAGAAATAAAGTCAGTCTGTCATTATTTCAAGACAGACTGACTAGCTCAGCCAGATCAGTGTAGCTCAAACAGAGTGTTGGCGCTTGCAATGCCAAGGTCATGGGTTCGATTCTCAGGGAAAGCAAAAATTGATAAGAATGTAAATGTGTACGTTGAAATGTAATGTAAGTCGTTTTGGATAAAAGCGTCTGCCAAATATGTAAATGTAAGACTGTGTCTTAAGTCAGTTCTTGTGTTTCTGCTCGTCTCTTTTTCTGTTCTCTTCTTTTCTTCAGTGAATCTGCTTGTTAACAGGCTTATTAAGGCTGAGATGACTTCATATTTAATATACATTATACATTATATACTTAATATATTAAGATTTTGTGGCTCAGATAAGGTCCAGTTCTGGTTTATTTCTTTGCTCTTGGCTGACATGTGGCATTGCTATGGCCTGCTTGTGGCCCAGATCTGGCAAACAGGAGCGGTCCGCTCAAGGGCCGTCATTCCACCCTGCATGTGGGCCAGATCATCTTTCCACATGTGCCAGATGTGGGCCGGAACTGGGCCGAAACATTGTTGCTATGTGGCAATTACTTTTGAATTTACATTTGATTTGAATAATTGCTGTCTCCAATCATCATGTCTGTATCATAATAATTAGTGCTAATTAGTATTTTATCCGTTTAGCATCAAGACAGAGTTTGGAACAAAGGAGTCTCCATATGTGCAGTTGCTCTCTTCCGGCTTTACAGTCTCAACTGATGTTTTAGCTCTGACCACGGCCTGTAAGATGGATCTCTTCAGGTTTCCCTTCGACAACCAAACCTGCAATATAACACTTCAGTCTACAGCGTATTCAGGTACATCTGAAACACATTAATCAGTTTAGACAAACAAACACAAGATAACATGGTTTATTCTTCTAAACTATTTGACTTATAAAATAATCAAATATTCATGTTTGTTCCCACAGATCACGAGATTAAAATAAATATCTTGTCTTCTGAAAAATTTGAAGAAAATCATCTTTTTAACAAGTCAAAGGAGAACTTTCAGAGCCAGGGAGAGTGGGATCTTATCAATATACATACCAGTAATCATACCACTGAAGATGATCTTGAACGGCGTAAAGTGAATCAGCTGATCTATAAGGTACAGTGCACTGGATATGGAATGTAAACCAATATTCAGTATATAAATACAATTATTTTACAAAACAAAAACAACTAGTTCATGAGTTTGTGAAAAATATGTGTAATAAATGGAATTATTATATTTTTTTAAACTTAAAGGGATACTTCACCTCTGGAAAGATGAATGTGTATTTAAAATAGGTCATTTATGTAGAAGAAATGTGAAATTATTTTTGAATTTGGAGCTTTCTAGACTGAGAAAAGTCAGAAAATGTATTTTTGGCTTATGTGGATGAAAGACAACAACTCCTAGAATGCACTTGCTTCGCTGCCC
Organism: Leuciscus leuciscus; assembly: GCF_965113295.1. Taxonomy (NCBI): domain Eukaryota; kingdom Metazoa; phylum Chordata; class Actinopteri; order Cypriniformes; family Leuciscidae; genus Leuciscus; species Leuciscus leuciscus. The sequence continues at coordinate 74,605,365 of NC_138725.1, read as the reverse complement.
TAGGAGGCCACTCCCAAGCCACGCCTACCGGTTACAGAGCGCAGTTGAAAACAACAAGGCTAGGCTACTAGTGAGACACCGTGATGAGTTTGTCCAGGATTTCGAGATCGCCCAAAATGTCCGTGATTCGGCTTTTGCGTTCTACATTCGCCATTCATTATATTTACTGTGGCGAGCAGGACGAGGCTGAGGGCCGCGGGAGAATGGCGCGCGGCCGGTGGCGTGATTACTGAGACGCACAGGTCTCGTATCTCTCACGGAGGAGCAGGGATTTTCTTTGCAATGTTAAAACGCACATCAACCGATCACTTGTTTAGCGTTCATGTAAACACTACATTCAGATTCACCAATCGGAATGAATTCAGTTAGATTGAAATAAAAGGTGTGCATGTAAACAATGAATGGCGACTGCAGAAAGCAAAAGCCGAATCCCGGACATTTTGGACGATATCGACGGCCGGACATGTCCGGGAAAAAGAGGATGGTAACCCCTACTACTCAGCTTTCTCCACAGAACAAGAGCCTGCTATTTCAGCTTCCAAAGAAAGACGACAGACACTGTGTACATTCTGTGAGTGAGATCCCTGTTGGTTTTTAATAAAGACTCAGAGTACATTTTTCGGTCAAACGCACAGAACAAAAAGTGCATCCTCCTTTACTGCATGTTCAGACAAACGTATACAGCTCTTCTTCAATGCTAGCTAACAGAATACAAAAATATGCCCAGAGCTCCCCCAGTGGTCACACCATCAAAACCCAAAAAAGAAATTCACATTAGAGACAGCTTAATAACTTTAACAGCTTTAACTGAAATACACAAAAGTCAATAACCATTCTGGTAAGAGTGAATTTTTCCAACACTCCTTCTCACTCGCAAACAGAATGATTAATTAACTGTTTTAACTCCAGCCATCTGTCTCAGCTTCGTGAACTTTTCTTCACTCTGTCCTTTAGTGAATATGTCAGCAACCATATCTTCAGTGTTGCAGTATTTCAAGTCTATGACTCCACTTGCAATTTGCTCTCAAATGAAGTGGTACTTGATGTCAATGTGTTTGGCACGTCCATGAAATTGAGGGTTCTTTGCCATGCATATAGTGGACTGATTATCTTCAAACATCAACATCGGTCCTGTTTGATTTACCTTTAGACCTGTCATCAGTCGTCGCATCCAAACCGCTTCTTGAGCTGTGCTTGCCAACGCCATGTACTCAGCTTCCGCAGTGGAAAAAGCTACGCATGTCTGCTTCTTGCTTCTCCAACTCACAGCTGCTCCGCTGATTTGAAACATGTATCCTGAAACAGATTTGCGATCATCTTGGTCTCCAGCCCAATCTGCATCTGAAAATCCAATGCATTCCTTTGGCTTGTCCTTGCTATACAGCAGACCTAGATTCAGAGTGCCATTCAAGTATCTCATCATTCGTTTGACAGCCATCTCACCTTTGTGATGCTTGTGGGTTTAGCACAGAATCTTGCAACATTGTTTACAGCATAAGCACCATGTCTGGTCTTGTTCTTGTTGACAAATAAAGCAGACTACCAACAGCAGACTGAAATTGTGTCGGATCCAGTCCTTCTTTGTCATCAGAGAGTTTGACGAGCTTCGAGTTCATGTCTACTGGTGTGCTTACTGGCTTAGAATTTTCCATTCCGAATTTCTCCAACACATTTTTGATATATGTTGTCTGACCAATCCAGATTTCTCTAGCTTCTGTTTTTTGGACCATTTTCACACCAAGAAAATGAGTTAGCTCACCCATGTCCTTTATCTCAAATTGTTTTGAAAGCATTTTCTTCACCTCCATCATCCGTTTATCATTGCGTCCAGCCAGAAGAATGTCATCAACATACACAGCAATAATGAACATCTCACCTGTTGCTGCAGTGTAAATGCAGGGATCAGCTGTAGTTTGGACAAACCCCATCTTCTTCAGCTTTTCATCTAGAACGATGTTCCAACACCTTGGTGATTGTTTCAGTCCATAGATGCTGTGATTTAGTTTGCACACTAGATGTTCCTTTTCTTTGACAACAAAACCTTCAGGTTGTTGCTTGCAAAATATTTGTTGAACTCTCTGCAGTCACCCTTGATATGTCCCTACCTTCCGCAGTAGTGACACTTTGGGCCTTTTCCTCTCACAAACTGTCTTCGAGTCAGAGCTTTAACATTATCACTGGTGTTTTCAACATCACGTTCTCTCAGTTTACGTTCTTCATGCAACAATCGTTTCCGTGACAACCTCCATTCTAGGTACATCCACACTTGCTTCAAGTGCCGTGACTAACACGTTGAACGAGTCGGGTAAACTGGCTAGCAGGTGCACGACACGATCTTCCTCTTCGATATGATCTCCCACAATTGACAGTGCATCAAACGTTTCAGGCAACACCTTAATGTGCTCTTGAACTGAGTCTCTATCTTTCAATTTTAAAGAGTACAGTTTACGCCTCAGTGCTAGCTTATTCGCCCAAGTTTTCTTCTGAAACTGATTCAAAAAATTTTTCCACACGACAGTAGGATCTTCCGGCTCTCCAATTAAATAGAGCAAAGACGGTTCTATTGACAGTACAATGGTAGCCAGCGCACGATCACTTTTAGCCATATAAATTGCTAACTTACTTGGATCAGATCGTGGAGCAGTCTCTATACCATTTACCAAGTCCCATAGTCCATCTCTCATCAATGCCATCCGACATTGCACTTTCCACGTGGGATAGTTTGCTCCGTTTAATGAAACAATTGTCACCGTCTTGGAATCCAAGCTCATTTTTACTCACAGTCGGTCAATATCTTCAATAAGCCTTTCAGCAGCGTCACTGTAGCGTTCTAGTTCTGGGCCCATAACCTGCTGGTTTTTAATAAAGACTCAGAGTACATTTTTCAGTCAAACGCACAGAACAAAAAGTGCGTCCTCCTTTACTGCGTGTTCATACAAACGTATACAGCTCTTCTTCAATGCTAGCTAACAGAATACAAAAATATGCCCAGAGCTCCCCCAGTGGTCACACCATCAAAACCCCCAAAAGAAATTCACATTAGAGACAGCTTAATAATTTTAACAGCTTTAACTGAAATACACAAAAGTCAATAACCATTCTGGTAAGAGTGAATTTTTCCAACAATCCCACCCTCTATGGGCGGGTTGAAAGCATGCGGGACAGCCCCTCCTACTGGCTGTAGTCTTTAGCCTCTCGCCAAAAAATCCTCCGATGACGCAAAATGACGATTTTTGCATCATCGGAGGATTTTTTTCCAGACAAAAAATACATAAATCTCTCATCTCTATTCGAAAATACTACAGGTTTTCTACTAATACAAAGCTTAATGCTAAATCCTGAAGTATCCCTTTAAAAAGGCAGTGGTATCAAATATCTTCTAAATTAACCATTTTATTATTTGTTTTTTGTTTGTTTTCAATTATACAATTGAAAACATACAATTATATAAATTATACACCAAATACATTATAGTATATATTATTTTATTTGTTATTTAATGTTCAAAAAAGTCAACATGTAAATTCTATGGACACAGCAAAATCCCCAGTGTTAAATTACTCTGCTCAGTGTTTATATAATCCACACTCTCAGAGTGGTGAGAATAGGAAAGGAAAGGTTAAAAGAAACACTAAAGGGAACTTATTTAGAGCCTAATTTCTGAGTTAGGTTTACTTTATTGATTACTACAGTACTGTCCTTGCATTGCATAATATATTTTTGAGCATTTTTAATATAATCTAATGGATTTCTTAAAGTTGTTCTGATATAAAAGTTTATTTTTATTTCTTTTTCATTTAGACACATAGACATCAAGAATCAGCCTGTGAATCTCAACAATGGTGACAATTATAAAGCATGTTGCATTGCATTCTGGGTACCACCAATCATAACTCATTCATGGCTCCCATCATGCATTGCTGCATGAATAAAAATTAGGTAAATTTTCTTGTTAATTTCCTTTATTCTTACTATTTAATTTTATTTCTGCTGTTTTTATGTGACTTTTTAGTTGCTTGTTTTCTAATGTTCAGAGTTGATCAGAGGTGTATAGTCCAGGGGTCAGAAAGTAGAAGTCCTGCCATATGTTTATTCCACCCATGAACTCACCAGCTGATTTCACTAATTAGTTCTGTCTCCTGCTGAATTAGCAAATCCAGGTGATTGGAACAAAATACTGAGGAGGACTTTTGCTTTCTGAACCTGGACTTTACACCTCTGGCCACATGTCAGCCAAGAGCAAAAGAAATAAACCAGAACTGGACCTTATCGTAGCCATTTATTCTTAAATGGCCTTATTGTAGCTGTTTATCTGAATATGCTGTTTATCACCATTGCTGAGATTCATACACTGATTCTTGATGTCTGTGTGCCTAAATGAAAGGTTTATATATATATATATATATATTTTTTTTTTTTTTTGCATCAGAATAACTTCAGAAATTCTTTGAATTACATTGAAATTGCCAAAATGATTATACTGTACAAGGCCAGTGCTGCTATAACCAATAAAGCACCAACACCACCAGATCACATTTGCTCTTTGTTCATTTGGCTGTTATAACTGAATTTAAAGTAAAAATTGTAAGGGTCAAGAGCCTAACTAAAGCAAACACTGATCACCATAATTGTGATAAATGTGTGATTCTCTCCTACAGTGATTCTGCTTGTTAACATCAGGTGTCTTCAATAATGCTCAATCATCACTCAATTATTCACTAAATTATCTCATTAACTTTAACACTGCTTCAGTGTTACTTACTCTAACACTCTAACCCCCAATTTCCACCAACTGCGGAACGGCTGCGGATCCGCTCCGGAACGGCGGCGGAGTCAATAGGTTTCCATTAAAGTCAATGTTTGTATTTTCACTGACTGCGGAACGGCTGCGTTCCGACTCCGGCGATCCGCAGCCCTCCGGAGCAGATACGCAGAGCTTCTATTTTTGCCGGATGCCGGAGAGCTCCGCAGCAATTCAGCACTTTTATCGCGCGATCATATGTGAATTCATGAGATCTCGTGGGTCCTCATGACTTCAGCTGTGAGTCATGGCCGCAGCCGTTCCGCAACAAATCCGGACCTGGTGGGTATTGAAGGACAGCGGAGCACGGAGCCGACACGCAGCGGAGCCGATCCACAGCCGTTCCGCAGTTGGTGGAAATCCGGGGTAAGGCTGCTTTCACACTGGGCTTGTTTGCTGCGGTCCGAGCCCAAGCGCGTTTGTTCCCTGGTTTCTGGTTTCACACTCAACTTTTTTTTTTTGTGATCAAATTTTTATTGAGTTACAGAATATTATTGTATTAATACAAAAAGTTAAAATGAACATCATTCTGAACACTTATCATTTTATTTCATTCTGAACATCCTCAGTGTGACAAGTTTGCTGACAATTCTCCAGCCTATTTAGTTTTGATTCGAGAGTGCTTATTTCCTTCAATCTCGATTTATTTAATTGGTATGCAAAAGAAATAGAAGACGACCGGATGCAACCCTTAATAGCATCCCAGAGAAAGCGGGGATCATCCACCGAACCAGTATTTATCTCTATAAACCATCTCAACTCTTTCTTGAGCATTGCACAGAAATCTTTATTTTGTAGTAGTGTGGTATTAATACGCCAACGTGATGCTCTAGTAGGTGCAGACACAAGAGAAATTTTAGCTGAGACCACATTATGATCAGATAAAGGGCATGACTTTATATTGACACTGTGTACTACTGAGTTTGCAGCATGAGATATATATATAATCCAATCTAGAATAACTTTTATGTCTGGCCGAGTAGAAGGTGTACTGTCTTTTTGTAGGATAAAAAATGCAGTATAAATCAATTAAACTAAGATCAGACATACATTTACATAATTCAATAGATGATAAAGATGATGCTGAATAATTCTGCGCACAAGAACGATCAAGAGAGACATCAACCACCGCGTTCATATCTGCACCTATGATAAGAAAACAATCTTGAATGCGCAGTAATGTTGTAGTGAGGGCAGAAAAAAATTTGGGATCAAAATGAGGAGGAGCATAAATTGAAATAAATGCAAAATTCTACCCACGATAACTGTTTTAATGTATGATACTCTGAGTTCTCTTACGAGAGGTCTCTCGTACTGCGTAAGATATCTTACGCTAGGGGAAAATCCTTTTTCCGCGAGATATTGAAGCCAAAAATTATCCTTAATTTTGTAATAATGCAAAACGCGTTGCGGCAGCATGCAGACATAGGCGAGGCAGCTCGCGCGCCTATTGGCTGCTCTGCGGCAACTGCAGCAGCCCATCGAGCGAGGCCTGGCGTGACGCCAGACCCAATCAGGGCACTTCGCGCCCGCTGCGTCACGTCCCGCCGAAATGGGCGTGGTCTAGGCCTATAAATACCGCTCGAAGGCAGCTATTATCTGATTTTTCATCCTTCAAGCGAAGCACACGCATCGCTGGAGCTGGAGAAGAAGCCGTGCCGTCTGAAAGAGAGCACCTTCAGCGGGACGAGTCACTGAAGTCGCTGGCTGCGCCGCCTTCCTTGCCTTCCTGCTGCGCTATCCGGCGTTATATCCTTTCTCTGCTACTGTGTTTATGTATGTGTGTGTGCTCGCCGCTGCGACACACACTCTCATTGCACTAAAAGAGCTGGGCGTCTTTTTGAAGACGCCCCTTTTCCTGATCACGCAGCTCTCGCGCTCACTGACGGCGACTGCCCTCACTGCGAGCTAGTTACTGCCTATGGTGACTCTGAGGACTCACCTGGCATCCTTCTCCGAGACTGCTCCTCCGCCCCCCCCAACCCGCAAAGCTTGCCGGTTCGCCCGCTTGCCTTGCCTGCTTGGGGACAATACCTGTTCTCCCTCTGTTCGAGCCGCGCAAACCGCGCCGCTCACAGGGGATGTCAGGAGCGGGCGGTCACGGGGCTAGCTTTCTCTCTCCCTCTGTTCAAGCCGCGCAAACTGCGCCGCTCACAAGGGAGGCTGGAAGCGGACGGTCGGGGTTAGTTTTTCTTTACGTTATAAGAAAGCTACCCTGCCTCTGCGCCCCACTCATGCGTCACTCACCGGCGAAAGGAGAAAGGAGTGTTTTAGTCCCTCCGAGGATGGACTGACCCTCAATTTCTCATACATTTCCCAGTTCCCTGATCATGCGACTGGAAATATCAATATTGCAGCAAACGAGCTTGTTTTAATACAAGCGCGCCTGCAAGCAAACGCCGAAGAAAACATGTTGACGCTCTTATGTGCTCGTGCATCCGAAAGCCTTTGTGTTCTCCCCTGTGGCTCAGTGTCGGAATCATAGGTTTTCCTCACGAGAGACCGGTGTTCGAATCCCGGTCTAGCGGCAGTTAAATTATGCCGCCAATGCTTCGCTCTGTCAGTTCCCTGAAAAGCGACTGCAGATGTGCACGTTGACGCTCTCTTATAATACTCGCGCTAACTGAGTTACAATGTGTCTCCCCCTGTGGCCCAGTGGCAGACTCTCAGGTTTTTGCGCGCGAGAGACCCGCGTTCGATCCCGGGTCTACCGGCAGATCAAATTATGCCGTCAATGCTCGCTCTGTCAGTTCCCTGAAAAGGCGACTGCAGATGTGTATTTTGCAGCCAACAAGCGCGTTGTACAACCCGCTCGCCTGCACCCAAACACCGTTTCTATGGTGTTCCGTGCGTCACTGGCGTAAGGAAAAAAGGGAGTTTTCTGGTCCCGCTGCGGACGGACCGACCTCCATTTCCTATACATTTCCCATTCCCCTCTGAAATTCAGGCGACTGGAAATGTCAATATTGCAGTGAACAAGCCTGTTGTAATGCACGCAGGCCTGCAATAAACGCCAGCATGTTGACGCTCTCTGTTTCTATGGCAACTTCTCGCTCGTTCAGTTCCAGTAAATGTGACTGTTCCAGTGTATTCTGCAGTAAACAAGTCAGCGACGCAGCACGCTTGCCTGCACACAAACGCCGTTTTTACGGCTACCCAGATAAATCCCATAAGTGTGAATTTTCTGGTGTCCCGGCCACGGCCGATGGTGTTTTATGTGTAGAAAGAATGCCCACTGCCCAGTGCCCATCTCTACACACAAGCACAGCCCGCCACACAGGGCTCGCGCACATGAATCGACTCAGATCGATTGCGCTTCAAACATGGTGAATGTGTCCACTACCCAGTGCCCACTAACACCACGTTATGCATGTCTCACGGTTTCTGTAAAAACGAAACCAACGTGCATTCGCTTCACTCAAGCGAACGATGCTTTCGGTGAGATAAATGTGCCCGCTGTCCCGCGCCCACATCCACACATAGACATGACAGTTCCTACGGGAACCGCCCAGCCCTCCCCCTCGCGGTTGACCACCGCAGAGGAGTCGAGCGCGGGCAATCTGCCCGCTGTTATCAGCGCGTCCCATGCCTCAAATGTCACGAGCGCGACGCTTGCGTTACAGCACGCCGAAGCTTCTCCATCGCTGAGCGAGCGGAGCACGCTTCGTATTCAACCCCTAGCTATTCATGCAGACGCATGGGCAAAGCTGCCCGGGGTTTCGAAGTGGGTGCTGGACATTACAAAAAGAGGCTATTCGCTACAGTTTCGCCGACGCCCTCGCCGCTATGCGGCGCGCGTCGAGACCACGGTAAAAGCAGAAGTAGCACATTTACTTCGAGCCGAAGTGGCGAAACTATTGAACTAAGGGGCCATAGAGCCTCTCTCTCAAGTTCAGAGCGAAGGAGGGCTATACAGCAGATACTTCCTGGTACCGAAAAAAGACGGGGGTCTCAGACCCATACTAGATCTGAGGCAACTGAACAGAGTGCTTGTGAAGCGACAGTTCAGGATGCTCACGACCAGACAAATCCTCGTGCAGATTCGCCAAGGAGATTGGTTTGTGTCAATAGATCTGAAAGACGCGTATTTTCAAATACAGATAGCGTCACGTCACAGGCGATATTTGAGATTCGCCTTCGAGGGCCAGGCATATCAGTACACAGTCCTCCCGTTCGGTTTGTCCCTGGCACCCCGTACGTTTACGAAGTGCATGGATGCGGCACTCGCACCCCTCAGAATGAGAGGCATGCGAGTACTGAACTATTTGGACGATTGGCTGATTCTAGCGCAATCTCGCTCAGTGCTCATAGAACACACGACCGTTTTACTCGATCACCTCGAGAATTTGGGTCTCAGTGTCAATTGGGCGAAGAGCTCTCTGTCACCCAGTCAGAAGATATCTTTCCTGGGCACAGAATTGGACTCGCTGTCCATGATAGCGCGACTATCACCACAGCGCACCAGTAGACATTGCACCAGTAGACAGTGCACCAGTAGACATTCAACGCACAGCGAACTCGTTCCGCTGCGGCGCGTCTGTCCCGCTCAAGAAATTTCAGAAGATGCTAGGTCTCATGGCCTCAGCATCATCAGTGCTCCAGCTGGGCCTGCTCCGCATGTGCCCGCTGCAGTTTTGGCTGAAAGCGCGAGTCCCACGCAGAGCGTGGGCATCCGGTTTGATTCGCCTCAGGGTCAATCAGAAGTGCGTCACAGCTCTGAAACCTTGGAGAGCGAACGACTGGTACCAATCAGGTGTAAGCCTGGGGACTTCCTCGAGGGTGAAAGTGGTGTCCACGGACGCGTCCACCTCGGGATGGGGAGCGCTGCTCGAGGGCAGACCGTTCTTCGGCCAGTGGTCGGAACGGGAGAAGCTCCTGCACATAAACTGCCTCGAAATGCTGGCAGTAGACAACGCGCTGACGCGTTTTTGTCCCCAAATAAAAGGACGCCACGTCCTGGTCCGTTCGGACAACATGTCTGTGGTGTCCTACATAAATCGCCAGGGCGGCCTCAGGTCCAGGAACCTGTACAGGCTGGCAGAACGCCTCCTGGTATGGGCTCAGTGCAACCTGCGCTCGCTCAGAGCAGCGCACGTGCCAGGGCTCCTGAATATAGGACCAGACAGACTGTCCAGGAACAATGTTCCGGCAGGCGAATGGTCTCTACACCCACAGACAGTCCAACTGCTGTGGAAGAAATTCGGCAGAGCGGAAGTAGACCTGTTCGCGTCTCAAGAAAACGCTCACTGTCCGGAATTTTTCTCCAAGAGCAGGGACGCGCTGGCCCATGTGTGGCCCCGCCGCCCGCTCTATGCTTTTCCCCCTGTCTCTCTCCTGCCTCAGGTGATAGAGCGGATCAGGGAAGAAGGATGCTCAGTATTGCTGGTGGCACCGTTCTGGGAAAACCAACCTTGGTTCCCAGTCGTGATGCAGTTAGCAAGTACTGCCCCGTGGCCAGTACCAGTGAGGAGAGACCTCCTCTCACAGGCCCACGGCTCGATCTGGCATCCTCACCCGGAATTATGGTCCCTTCATGTCTGGGCCATCAACGGGTACATGTTGGACTCCCTAAAGGAGTATTAAACACGATCACGCAAGCTAGAGCTCCGTCTACGAGACGGCTCTACTCCTCGAAATGGTCAGTGTTTTCGGGCTGGTGCACAGCCCGTGGTGTGTCACCCACAGACTGTGGTGTGACGGAGGTGCTTTCCTTCCTACAAGAGCTGTTGGATAAGGGCAGAGCCCCCTCCACGCTCAAAATTTATGTGGCGGCTATAGCAGCGTTCTCAGGAACAACGCTTGGTCAGTCAATAGGAAGGAACGATTTAGTCATCCGCTTCCTTAGAGGGGCTAAGAGACTGAATCCTCCCAGACCTCCCTCAGTCCCCGTATGGGACCTTTCTACGGTTCTGGAAGCCATGAAAGGTGCGCCATTTGAGCCTTTACAGTCAATTGATTTGAAACACCTGTCTTTCAAGACTGTGTTTCTGCTGGCTCTCGCTTCAGTGAAGCGCATAGGGGACCTACACGCGCTCTCTGTGAGCGCGGCGTGCATGGAATTTGGGCCTAATGACTCAAAAGTTATACTCAAACCTAAGCACGGTTATGTTCCAAAATCCCTCAACACACCGTTTAGGGCGCAGGTTATCTCCCTGTCAGCCCTACCGGTCCCTGATGAGAAAAGAGACGCGAGCCTCCTTTGCCCAGTCAGGGCATTACGAGCTTATATGTCTCGCTCGTCTGTTTTCAGACAGACGGAGCAGCTCTTTGTTTCGTTTAGCGGACGTTCTAAGGGACTAGCCGCGTCGAAACAGAGCCTATCCAGATGGATAGTTGATGCTATAGCGCTGGCATACGCCTCCAAGGGCATGCAGTGCCCGTTGGGTGTCAGAGCGCACTCCACGAGAGGCATGGCCTCTTCGTGGGCCTGGTCATGTGGGATTGCCTTGCAAGATATTTGTATGGCGGCAGGCTGGGCCTCCCCGTCTACATTTATAAGGTTCTATAACCTAGAGGTTCCCGCCCTGCAGGCCAGGCTGCTGTCGGTCTAAGTTTACCAGTATTATCTGACCTGATGCTATCAGCTCAGAATGCTGCGTCTACTGAGCACTGCTCGATGTTCAACAGTGAAAAGTAGCAGTACGAGGTGTGCCTGGGCAAACTGTGTAAGACCCACATTCCCCCATCAGTTCAGGCCGTACCCCGCCCTGTCTGTATGATGAAATTCGCGTCTAAGCGACGCTGCCATATGTGGAAGAGTGCGGCTTCGCCCCTCCCTCTTCCCGGACTCCCTGTGAGTTCCCTGAGTGATTGTGCACTATATGTACCCCGGGCTTTCGCCCTTGGGTCTTTGGTGTCAGATCTCAGCATGCACGGCGTTTTGCATTGGGTCCCCTAGCGTAAGATATCTTACGCAGTACGAGAGACCTCTCGTAAGAGAACGTACTCGGTTACTAACGTAACCTCGGTTCTCTCTAGAAGAGGGAACGAGTACTGCGTATCTTGCCGTGCATGCACACGCTCTGGTTGCTTCGATGATGAAAAATCAGATAATAGCTGCCTGTGAGCGGTATTTATAGGCCTAGACCACTCCCGTTTCGGCGGGACGTGACGCAGCGGGCGCGAAGTGCCCTGATTGGGTCTGGCGTCACGCCAGGCCTCGCTCGATAGGCTGCTGCAGTTGCCGCAGAGCAGCCAATAGGCGCGCAAGCTGCCTCGCCTATGTCTACATGCTGCCGCAACGCGTTTTGCATTATTACAAAATTAAGGATAATTTTTGGCTTCAATATCTCGCGGAAAAAGGATTTTCCCCTAGCATAAGATATCTTACGCAGTACTCGTTCCCTCTTCTAGAGAGAACCGAGGTTACGTTAGTAACCGAGTACGTTCTTCACAGCGATATCTTTCTAGAATATTAAAAGAAAGCTTTCGTTTTAACACGACCAGAGTTCCCCTCGATTTACTATCCAATGAAGACGAGGCGGCTACAAAATAAAATTTGTTAGAAAACCTCTGACCATCTGACTTCCTTAAATGTGATTCCTGGATAAATGCCAAATCAACCTGTTGCCTATGCAAGTAATCCAGACATGCAGTACGTTTAATGGGACCGTTCAGTCCATTTATGTTCCAGGTGACTATATGAAGTGTTTCTGTAGCCATAAATTAGCTATAAAATAACATATAGAGACCAAATAGGACAAACTTATAGCATTTGAAGTCTGAACTTAGCAAATGTAAAGTCAAGTCAAGTCAAGTCATCTTCATTTATATAGCGCTTTTAACAATGTAGATTTACAGAGCAGCTTTACAGAGATAAACGTATAATTTAAGGTAACAGAGATCGTTTTGGCTTTATAGCGGTTTGTGGAATGGTGACACTTATTCCATAAAACATTACCGTCTAAACTTCTGTTGAATCTCAATAACTTTTGTAGATGTATGACAGAAATAAAGTCAAACTGGTAATAAGTAGTGCAACAATGTGTAATGACTCGAAGTCAGTTGTAGTTCTTGTGTTTCTCTTTTTTCTGTTATTGTTTTTTCTCTTTCTGTCAATGATTCTGCTTATTAACATCAGGTGTCACCACTAATGGCCAATCATCACTTAATTAATCACTTAATTATCGCATTAACTTCAACACTGCTTCAGTGTTAATTTTAACACCCTGTAGTGTGGACACATATGTACACTGAGGAGTGTTAATTTAACACTGGGAATTTTGCTGTGTACATTTCTCTCCGAAACGGTAGGAAATTAAATTAGATTTAATAGAGGATTTTAACTGTGTCAAGATGATTGACAGGGCAGTTTACGTGACAGGATGCACGCGACAGATCCGTCCGATAAAGATGACGAAGTAGTATATCCCAAAGCTTGCCTACTTTTTTGCTACACATTCAAAAGTAAATACCTTTTCTTCACAAAAAGAGTACATACTTTTATGGCGTAGTGTAACTTAGGCGAATTGGGACGCAGCATATGGCTTTACACGATGACGATCGCTCTGATTGGTTTTAGGTCTATCCAATTGCGCCCAGAGGCATTTGAGCGACGTCCGTTGGTGACACCCCTTTGGAAATGAGTTATTAATGAAGCTTTGCCAGACCATAACTCAGTTACTACTGAGAATGGTCTGGCTTTAACCAGGCTAACTGAAGATAAAAGACGACAATAAATCTCTCAAGATCTCAGCAGAGGTGAATTAAACAACTCCACAAAAAGCATTACCAGCTTAATTTATTACCAACTAGTTATGGAGAATTAATAGAGGTGTAGATGTTGATGTTTTATTGGAAATAATAGGTTTTGTAAAGTCACCATTATGGTGATCAGTGCTTCCTTTAATTGGGCAGTTTGACTTGGTCAAGGACTCTTTTTTAGGTCTTTGCAACAGTGCTTACCAAAACACATAATTTGTTACAAAGGAAGACACGATCAAAGATGATCAGGTGATATACTTTGAACCATCATTAGACAGTTTCACTAATCTCATCACTTACCAAAACTGCTTATTTATTATTAATAAATTATTTTCACCAACGATAATTTCTTGCCATATATCTAATATTCTGAATTGTGATTTTTAAAATGGGGAATATTTAATTTTTATTTTTTTCAGACACACACAGACATAAATAAGTACCATATGAATCTCAACAATGGTGACACGCTTCATGCAGCAATGCATGCTGGGAGCCACCATGTTATAAAAGCCCCAGCATGCATTGCAGCATAAAGCATGTCACCACTGTTGTGATTCATAAGTGTATTGCTCATTGTTAGTTCATGTTAGTTAATAAAAAAATTTTTAATAAATGAGATATTATCGTAAAAGGAACAATTTCATCAAACACAGGTCTTTGTTGGCATTCAAATTTAAAGGAAATGAACATATAGGGATCTATATGTTCATTTCTAGCTCTATTATTAAATTCTTACTAGTAACAATTATGATAATAAGTTTCTTTTATTCAATTATTACTTGTAAGACCAACTGGTTTTTCTTTTAAACTGGTACATGGTGCACCCCTATTTAATTTATAATTACCTTAGTGTTCAAGTCCATCGTGATGCTAATCTCTCTCTCTCTCTCTCTCTCTCTCTCTCTCTCTCTCTCTCTCTCTCTCTCTCTCTCTCTCTCTCTCTCTCTCTCTCTCTCTCTCTCTCTCTCTCTCTCTCTCTCTCTCTCTCTCTCTCTCCTCTCTCTCTCTCTCTCTCTCTCTCTCTCTCTCTCTCTCTCTCTCTCTCTCTCCATTGCAGATCACCATAAAAAGGAGACCTGTACTGTATGTCGTCAACATTATAATACCAGTATTTTTCTTCCTTTTGCTGGATTTGATCTCCTTCTTTGTTGACTCAAATGCATCAGACAAAGTGACCTTCAAAGTGACTTTACTGCTGTCTATTTCTGTGATGCTGCTGATCATCAACAACACACTGCCCTCTACAGGGAAAGATATCCCTCTGATTGGTGAGTCTAACATTGACCTGATTATTTAATATTACTTAATTTTTAGTACAAAGTAATACAATTCAGTAACTGAATCTCAAATGAAGTCACAAGAATCAAACAAAAAGGATTTAAACCTACAGTATTCCCGGAAGTATAGTTGAGAATTTAAGGATTTAAAGCAGAACAGTTGCAAATCCTCCTCAAATCAATTTAAAGTTGATGCCTCCTGTCAAACAGAGGGAAACAGAGCACAAGATAAACCTCCTCCTGACTTTCAGTTCTTTAAAGTTACTCTTCTTCTTCTTTTTGAAATTTTATTTGCGGTTGACGAACAACGATATGGTGTATTACCATCACCGATGGGTATGGAGTGTGGATCAAAATTAAATCAAACTGTATATCCTCTCCCATAAATTATTCATTTTTAAATACTGAAAAATAAAACTATAACATTAATTTCCTGAGCTATTTAGTAAAATATCTCCTAGTATAAATTGCGTTTTTATTTTTGCTAGATTTTGCATTAGTATCCTTTCAGCCTCGTATTTAAGACAGTATAACATATGTTCCGCAGTTTCTTCTTGTCCACAAAATTCACACCTTCCCGTATCATGTTTACCCATTTTATAAAGTGTACTATTTAGTCTTGAATGTACAAATCTCATCCTTGATATTATTATCTCATCTCTCCTGTTTTTCCCTGTACTTCTCATCTCTCCCACTTTCCTTTGAATTCTAAAACCTTCAACCTTTCTTTTCCTTATCCCATTGTTTTTGCCAAACTTTTTTTTAACAATACCCTTGATTTCAGTCTTACTTAGCCTAACAATTAAGTTTATGACGTACACAGCAAAATCCCCAGTGTTAAATTAACACTCATCAGTGTACATATGTGTCCACACACTACAGGGTGTTAAAATCAACACTGAAGCAGCGTTGAAGTTAATGAGATAATTAAGTGATTAATTAAGTGATGATTGGCTATTAGTGGTGACACCTAATGTTAATAAGCAGAATCATTGACGGAAAGAGAAAAAAAACAATAACAGAAATAAGAGAAACACAAGAACTACAACTGACTTCGAGTCATTACACATTGTTGCACTTATTATTACCAGTTTGACTTTATTTCTGTCATACATCTACACAAGTTCTTGAGATTCAACAGAAGTTTAGATGGTAATGTTTTAAGGAATTGTTCGTGTCAAGTCACCATTATGGTGATGAGTGTGATCTTTAGTTGGGCGAAAAAATTCCACAAAACATTACCGTTTAAACTTCTGTTGAATCTCAAGAACTTTTGTAGATGTATGACAGAAATAAAGTCAATCTAGTAATAATAAGTGCAATAATGTGTAATGACTCGAAGTCAGTTGTAGTTAGGGCTGGGCGATATATATCGTGAGATTGTTATGCGCATCTCGTCAATAAAGCCGGTTCCTTGATTAGTAGTAAATCACCATCACCTGCTTTCAGATGGAGCGGCATTTACTACAAAGAGCCGTAGTTAACTGACAAGCTGAGCCATATCGCATTAATATCGTGGACGTATCGCCAGCGATAATTAATGCGATATGGCTCAGCTTGTCAGTTAACTACGGCTCTTTGTACACAGCAAAAACTCCAGTGTTAAATTAACACTCCTGGGAGTGTATATGACCCCTCATTTACACTGCAAACGTCTGCGGTGCATTACGTCTGCGACAAGGTTTTATTCCGTCCTCCACGCGGTGCCAACTCACACCAGAAGCATTTCAGAAGCAGAGCGACTGGATGCGCGAGACCACGTGATTTGCCTGTCCGACATGGTTTTTCTTGATTTTTGGGTTTCTACCATACAGTCTATGGTTTCTACCAAGGATATTGGTGTGTAATACGTTTGGGAGTTTGCACATGGTGTTTATTTTGAATTTGACAATGTTTTTTTAACTTTTATTTTGTATTCCCGGTGCGACTTGGACGCGCGTCCGTCAAAAATAGACTAGGCGCCTATATTTAGCGAAGCGGCGCGGAGAGCCGCTTCTGGGAAGCTTCTGAAACGTGCCGCGTCGCGGCCGGTGTAAACACAAGCATTGACTAGAATGGGCGCGATCAGCTCCGGTAGCCGTGTCGCAGACGTAATGCGCCGCAGACGTGTGCGGTGTAAATGAGGGGTGAGTCCACACTCAAGAGTGTTGAAGTTAATGAGATAATTAAGTGATTAATTTAGTGATGATTGATCATTATTGAAGACACCTGATGTTAACAAGCAGAATCACTGAAGGAGAAAATCACAAATTGTAAGCCACCGTTATGGTGATGGGTGTTTGCATTAGTTGGGCTCTTGACCATTATATTATTAACTTTAGATTTTTTTTTGGCTGCTGTATCTGAGTTATAATTGCCTGATGAACAAAGAAAAAAAGTGATCTGATGGTGATGGTTATATTATGACAATCATCATTTGAACTCTGTTTTTGATTTATTTTGTTGTTTGCAGCATAACTGTGATTCTGCATAAATATCCAGAATTATAGATATAATATAAAGGATTTCTTAAAAGTTGTTATAAAAAAAAAATCTTTCTTTTAGGCACACACAGATGTCAAGTTTCAGTCTATGCATCTCAACAAAGGTGACAAGCACAATATTCAATTAGGAAAAGTAAATTACATAGACAATTCAGATCATAATTTATTCATACCGCAATGCATGATGGGAGCCATTAATGAGTTGTGATTGGTGGCAGCCACTGCAACATGCTTTATTATTGTCACCATTGTTGAGATTCACATGTATTTCTACAGCCTGTGTTACAGCCTATAACAGCCTGTGTTAACCAATGTGATAATGAGCTGATGAGTTGAATCAGGTGTGTTTGATTAGGGAGACAAGAAAACGTGCAGTGTTGGTGGTCCTCCAGGACAGGTTTGGGAACCACTGGTCTAAGTAATTTCCTTTTCCTAATTAAATATTTCGTTTGTCACCATTGTTGAGATTCATACACTCATTCTTGATATCTGTTTGTGCCTAAACAGTTTTTTTTTTACGTTTTTTTATCAAAACAACTTTTAAGAAATCCTTTGGAATAAATAGAAAATTCTGGATCTTATGTTGTAGAATCACTTGATGATGTAATCAACAATATAAATTTAAGTCAGAGATTAGGCTCTAAATGAGTTTTGTGATTCAGGTCATATGATGATTATATAAAAACATAATCAACAACATCTGATCACCTTTTCTCTTTGTTCATCTGGGAGTTATAACTCAGCCAAACAACATTTTAAGTAAAAAATTTAAGGGTCAAGAGCCCAACTAAAATAAACACCGATCACCATAATGGTGACTTAAAAATAGTGATTTTTCTCCTTCAGTGATTTTGCTTTTGATCAGGTGTCTTCAATAATGGTCACTCATCGCTCAATTAATCACTTAATTATCTCATTAACTTTTTATCACTGGAGTTTTTGCTGTGTACCTTTTAGGAGAACATTCTGGGAACCAAAATAAAACTACCCGCTGAAAACATTATTAGAACTTCATGGTAATGTTCTCAGAACGTTTTTAGAACAAAACATTTCTAGCTGGGTTAGTTCACTAATATAGTCCACTAGACAGAGTGAATAAAAAGAAGTGAGTGAATTGAGACGCTGATGAACATCTGATAAGCAGAATCACTGAAGGACAGAGAAACAAGAACAGAAAAAAGAGAAACACAAGAACTCATTATAAAATGATTATTTCTTTCAGACATGTACAAAATTGTTGAGAATTAACATATATTTAGTTGTTGATGTTTTATTGAATATAATAAAGTTTGTAGTCACCATGATGGAGATCAGTATTTGCTTTAGTTAGTCTCTTGTCCCTTGTTTTTTTTTTTGCAATTAGTTTCTATCTGGCTACTGTAATTGTGAGTTTATAAAACACATTTGTTATGGCAAGAAAAAGTCAAGAGGAAATTGATCAGGTGTTTTTGATGTGATGATGACATGATCTCATCCCCATGATTTGAACTTTTGGTTATTTATTTTTGGAACTTTTCATATATCTGTTTTTCAGCAACATGATTTCAAATTTTTATGGTAACAGTGTTGCCAGTAATTTACAGTCAAATTAAGTAAAAATAAAAAAGCCTGGTAAGGTATGTGTATGTCAAGAACTATTTGGAGAATGTTCTTGTAACAAAACTGGGCGGTTTCTTGTTTTTTTCACAGGGGTTTTCTGCGGTGTGATCTTCTTTCTAATTGGCATGAGCATGATGGAGACAATCCTTGTGAATTATCTGATGGCTAAAGGAGCTAAGAAGAGATCAGTGGAAACTAAAGCTGCTGTTAGTGGACAAGATGGTAAGAACTGACACAACATCAGATTATGAGGAACTTTTTCATGTATTTTATACTTTTACTTCACAAATTAAGGTTTATTATTGAAATTAAGTTTAAGGTTTGTTTGCTTTATAGCTTTGGTACATATGCAAAGAAAAGATAATACAATTCATCTTTTTTAATCTGAGTAAATAAGACTCTAAAATAGGACAAACTTATAGCATTTGAAGTCTGAACTTAGCAAATGTAAAGTCAAGTCAAGTCAAGTCATCTTCATTTATATAGCGCTTTTAACAATGTAGATTGTTTCAAAGCAGCTTAACAGAGACAAACGTATAATTTAAGGTAACAGAGATTGTTTTGGCTTTATAGCGGTTCTTTAATAAAGTTATTTTCCAGCTAAAGTTAGTTTTGATTGATTCGCTTCCGTCGCAACGATCATTTGTTATTAAATTAGGGTCCGCTAAGACGTCACCATTCTCTCTACACAGACTTTAAACGCGAACCTGTGATAAACGCTGATGGCGTTCACATGCGCGTTGAGAATTGGTTCTATAGTTATGAGCATTTGAATATATGTGCGCAGGTTTGGAATTCCCTACAAACCAAGCCTAAACAAAGTACTGGTGTTTCCTTATATTTTTTTTATACAGAATTTTATTTTATTTTATCAATTCGGGGTAGATACGCGAATTGAGTTTCCCCGACGACGCTTTATCTGTAGAGTGGTAAAGGGATCCTCCATAGGGAGAGACTAGTTGGCACTTCAGCACTGCGTTGTTATCGGGTCCAGGCGAAGGTCCTTCATCAGATCTGGATACGGCCTGGATCCAGCAGGCTGCGGGAAAACCTTGGGATAAACACAGACACTAAAATTAGCGTAGATGCCATTCTTCTTATGATGTAACAAGTACATCAGGATTCATGGGAAGTGTTCCCGGTTCCGGCTGACCTAATCTATGCAGCCTAACATTGAATTATAGAAGTCTATAATGTATTATGGGAATGCTAGGTCAAAGAGATGTGTCTTTAATCTGGCTTTGAACTGACAGAGTGTGTCTGCTTCCCGGACAATGGTAGGAAGACTGTTCCAAAGTGTTGGTGCTAAATAGGAAAAGGATCTACCGCCAGCAGTCGATTTTGATATTCTAGGTATTATCAACTGGCCGGAATTTTGGGATCGCAATAGACGTGAAGGACTATAATGCGTTAAGAGCTCGCTCAAGTACTGCGGAGCTAAACCATTTAGTGCTTTGTAAGTAATCAGCAATATTTTAAAATTGATGCGATGTTTAATAGGGAGCCAATGCAGTGTTGACAGAACCGGGCTAATATGGTCATACTTCCTGGTTCTGGTAAGGTGCTGCGTTTTGAACTAGCTGTAGTTTGTTTATCAAGCGTGCAGGGCAGCCACCCAGTAGAGCATTACAATAATCTAGTCTTGAGGTCATGAACGCATGAACTAATTGTTCCGCATTTGTCAATGAGAGCATATGGCGTAATTTAGATATATTTTTAAGATGGAAAAATGCAGTTTTACAGATACTAGACACGTGACTTTCAAATGAAAGATTGGAATCAAAGAGAACACCCACACAGCAAAATTAAAACACAATTGAGCAATTGTGTTTTACAAACACACAGTTAAAGCAGTCAAATAAAAGTTAAAGTAAAAAGAAAGGGGACAAAGTGCCCAACTAAAGCAAACACTGATCACCACAATGGTGACACTTCAAATTAAACAAATATCAACATCTAAACCTCTGTTAATTCTCACTAAGATCATCTGACAGCAATAGTCAAAGTAATTATGTCTAAATGAGACCATACATGATGTTGAAATATGTCCACAATGGCCACATCTGAACTAGTTTTAACCTTGCACGAAGGTTCGATGAACGTCTAGATATCGGACGTGCAGAACACGTCAAAAAAAGACGTCATAAAAACTTTCATTCTGGCTCCTCAGTGGACGTCTTTTCAACGTCCGACTTTTGTGACAAAGACGTTGAAAAGACGTCTTTTGGACATAATTTTGCTTAGTGGGTATCTTGCACCCAGCGCAATTGAATTTGTACACTGACGCATGTATCATTCCTATTTTGCACCCGCGCACAGCAGACTTTTCCCTCCACAGACGCACGTCGGTTAACTAAGAAATACACTTGTGCTCCCGGGGGCGGTTCAGCGCAAAGAGGCGTGTTCCGGCGCAAACGTTCCCTCATGCTATTTTACAGGTTTAGAAAACAATTCCGCCACTGACCGAAAAAAACTAGTTTAAAGTCAGTGGCGCGTTGCGCATGTTATTATATGCTATTTTAAGGGCGCATGCTTGGCCATAATCAATGTAGCGTGTGCACAACGTGCATACACTTTGATTCTCTCATCTACACAGAAGCAGCAGTTTTCATTTTTGCAAATCATACATTATTACGATAGATAGATAGATAGATAGACAGACAGACAGACAGACAGTTTATTATAAAAATATACATCTAGCTTACACATTTACCCAAATTGTCATACGCCTGTTTAACCGAAGTTAAACAGGCGCTTCTAGTTAAACTTACAGGCTTCTAGTTCAGCATCATCTTCACGTCAGCATTTCAGAAAGGGAGTAAGAGAGAGCTAAGAGCTGATCAGTGACTTTAAAGCGTGAAGATGGCACAACCTCTGGAGCTGTGTGAGCCAATGAGAAGATTTCCCTTTGGAGGGATATTTTTACGACCCATTGTCCCTTTGAACATGCAATTTGATTGGATGTTTAACACAAGAATCTTTAAGATGCTTATAATACTAATGCGTCACAAAGTTAGCAGAATGTTATGTAAATTAACAAAACGGGGATGAAGATTGGAGTTTATAGAGACCAAAAATGCCGCACATATAATGTTGGTTAACCATAATATGCAAAGTCTGAAACATTAACCCAATTGAGTTTACAAGAATACAAACGCCACATAAAAGGGAAAATCATGAGATGGGAAAAATTAGATACATGTTTACACATTTATCAAGTGGTTATATATAGAATATATATAGGATTAACAGGGTTTTTATTTCTCTTCCTCTGCAAGAGTTTAAGTGAGAGTCGCAGCTCTCAGGACATTCCTTTCGCTCGTAAAATCAGTTTCAGTGTGTGTCCTGTAACAAGACACCGCGTCCTGCCAGTGTGTTAGCTTCATTTGGGGAACGTTTCACAGGCCTTATTTGGGAGAGTGAGTTTACACAGATTATTCATTAAATAAATGAATAATTTGTGTGTCTGATTGGTCCAGACGCTACAATACATCTACAAAAGTTCTTGAGATTCAACAGAAGTTTAGACGATAATGTTTTATGGAATAAGTGTCCCCATTATGGTGATCAGTGTTTGCATTAGTTGGGCTCTTGACCATCTTCATTTTTTTAATGTTAGTTTTTCTCTGACTGTTCCAACATTGTGTTTATAAAGCACATTTGTTACTGCAAGAGAAAACATGATCTGCTCTCCATATGTTTTGATGATAATGACATTATCAGTATGTAGTGACCTGATGTCATTCAGAGCCTAAATCTTTGACTATATGCTTTAGAATTTGTGATTGTATCCCTGAGATTCTACAGTTTGAGATCCAACAGCAATATGAACAATTTTGAAAAAAACTTTGTGTACAGAAGTTATTGTGTTTAAACACACATACATCAAGAATCAGCATATGAATCTCAACAATGGTGACAATAAACAAACTAGTGACAAACAGATAATCTCTGAACATCACAAAACAAGCTACTAAAGTCATAACAAAACAATAGCAAAATAAAAGCAAACAGAAAAAAAACAATGAAAATTACAGGACAATTCAGCTGCATAATTTATTCATGCTGCAATGCATGATGTCAGCCAGGGATGCGTTCTGATTGGTGGCTCCCATCATGCACTGCAACATGAAGCATTTGTGTGATTGTCACCATTGTTGAGATTCATATGTAGATTCTTGATTTCTGTGAGTGATTTTAAAACCTTCAGATCATTAAAACATTGCAGGAAGTAGCTACTGTAGTGAAACATTTATAAAACATTTGGATAATCAGTTTATAATGCTGGGTGAGATCAGTGAATCAGGTCACTAGTAATTTCATCATCGAAACACAATCAGGGCTGTGTTTTCCAAAAGCCTCTTAAGCCTAACTTGATCGCAAACCAACTGCAACAAATGGTATGTACGATTAAATTAGGCTTACGATGCTTTTGGGAAACACAGCCCAAGTCATAGTTTCTCTTTCCACAACAAATGTGCTTTATAATCACAGAGTTGGAACAGCCAGAGAAATACTAATGTTAAAAAAGGAAAGGGTCAAGAGCCCAACTAAAGCAAACACTGATCACTTTAATGGTGACTTGAAACGAAAAATTCCACAAAACATTACCGTCTAAACTTCTGTTGAATCTCAAGAACGTGTGTAGATGTATGACAGAAATAAAGTCAAACTAGTAATAATAAGCGCAATAATGTGTAATGACTCGAAGTCAGTTGGTGTTTCTCTTTTTTCTGTTCTTGTTGTTTCTCGTTCCTTCAATGATTCTGCTTATTAACATCAGGTGTCACCACTAATTGCCAATCATCACTTCATTAATCACTTAATTATCTCATTAACTTCAACACTGCTTCAGTGTTAATTTTAACACCCTGTAGTGTGGACACATATGTACACTGAGGAGTGTTAATTTAACACTGGGGATTTTGCTGTGCAGGTTCCTAACCGACGACGAAGACTTAACAAAGCAGCCATCAAGTGTTAGACAGTATTCTAGGGTATTACGTGAGGACGTTTTTTTTTCCAATAATTAGAATCTCTGTTTTTTCAGAATTTAGAAGTAGGAAATTACGAGTCATCCAATTTTTTATATCAGCTATGCATTCCGTTAATTTTGTGAATTGGTAAGTTTCGTTAGGTTTTGAAGAAATATAGAGCTGAGTATCGTCAGCATAACAGTGGAAGCTAATTCCATGCTTCCTAATGATATCTCCTAATGGTAGCATGTACAGAGTGAACAGCAACGGTCCTAGTACTGAGTCTTGTGGTACGCCATACTGAACTTGTGATCGATAAGATATCTCTTCATTTACTGCTACAAACTGATAACGGTCAGATAAGTATGATTTAAACCATGCTAATGCAATTCCACTAATGCCAACATAATTTTCGAGTCTATTTAAAAGAATGTTGTGGTCGATAGTGTCAAATGCAGCACTAAGATCGAGTAACACTAATAGAGAGACACAACCACGATCGGATGATAACAGCAAATCATTTGTGACTCTAACGAGAGCTGTCTCAGTACTATGGTACGGTCTAAATCCGGACTGAAAATCCTCGCAGATATCATTTCTTTCAAGAAAGGAACACAGTTGTGAAGATTGTGCTTTTTCTAATATCTTTGACAGAAAAGGTAGATTCGAGATCGGCCTGTAATTGACTAATTATGTAGGATCAAGTTGCGTTTTTTTAACAAGCGGTTTAATGATAGCCAGCTTAAAGGTTTTTGGTACGTATCCTAGAGACAAAGACGAATTAATGATATTAAGAAGAGGATCTATGACCTCTGGAAGCATCTCTTTCAGTAGCTTAGTCGGTATAGGGTCTAACATACATGTTGTCGATTTAGATGATTTAACGAGTTTAGTAAATTCTTCCTCTCCTATAGCAATGAATGAATCAAATTTTTCCTCAGGGAGACTACAATCCACTGCCTGATGCGATACTGTAGTAGACGGTTGCATAGTTATAATTTTCTCCCTGATATTATCAATCTTATAAGTGAAGAAGTTCATAAATTCATTACTGCTGTGTTGCTTGGAAACTTCTGGGCTTGAAGCTTTATTTTTCGTTAGTTTAGCCACCGTTTCAAATAATTTCTTCTAATAGTGTTGAAAAATAAGCAGATCTAGCAGCTTTTAAAGCCTCTCTGTAAGTAATCGAGCTCTCCTTCCATAAAATCCGAAATATCTCTAGTTTTGTTTTCTTCCAGTTGCGCTCCATTTTTCTGGCTGCTCTCTTAAGGGCCTGAGTGTGCTCGTTGTACCACGGCGTTGGACTTTTTTCTTTAATCTTCTTTAAGCGCAACGGAGCAACTGTGTCTAAAGTGCTGGAAAAGAGAGAGTTAAAAGTTTCTGTCGCAATATCTAGTTCTTCTAAGCTATCTGGTATGCTGAGATGATGAAACTGATCAGTAATATTATTAATAAAGCAATCTTTAGTGGCAGAAGTGATAGGTCTAACATATTTGTAACACGGAGTCGACTTTGCAGCCTTGGCTAAATGTAATTTACACGAGACTAGATAATGATCTGAGATGTCATCGCTCTGCTGCAGAATTTCAACGGCATCAACATCTATTCCGTGTGATAATATTAGATCTAGAGTATGATTACGACGATGAGTACGTCCTGACACGTGTTGTCTAACTCCAATAGAGTTTACAATGCACTGTTAGACCTTACCAGTAATTTACTGTTAATTGTACAGTTCTTTATTGTAATCTACAGTATGTTACTGTAAAAATGCACTAAAACTCAAGTTAACTAATTTCACTTGCAGAAACCGACTGCCTTAAATTGACCAACTGTCATTTATAATGCATTAATAACGTGAGCAAAGTATTACTGTGAACTTATTTCATTTGAAACCACAACAAAACTTTTGTAAATAAAAGAGATCTCCACTGGACCAACAACTACACAGTCACTGCCTTTTAAATAAAGCAACATGTAGCAAAACATCAATGTTTGTAGATCTTCTCCTGGACTGAAGCACAGGCTCTACTCTTCAGCACAATGGTGACCCAAAAAAACAAGATTTTACAGTAAACTACTGGCAACAGTGTTGCCAGTATAAATCTGTTTTATAACTTACAGTTTATTACTGTTCAGATACATTTTGTGGGTGTGTCTTTTTATCTTACACTGTTAACCCTTTCAACCCCACAGGTAAATCCACACTATAAAGAGTAAAAGTAACATTGATGCAGTGTTGCAGTGAGATAATTAAGTGAATGTTGAGCATTAGTGATGAACACCTGCTGTTAACAAGCAGAATCACTGAAGGAAAGAGAAACACACGAACAGAAAATAGAGAAACACAAGAAATACAACTGACTTCAAACTATTACACATTATTACACTTATTATTACCCAGTATGACTTTGTTTCTGTCATACATCTACAGAAGAAGTTATTGAGATGTTTAAATGAAAATGTTTGGTTTGAAGTTACCATTATAGAGATCAGTGCTTGCTTTAGTTGGGATGCTGATGCTAAAACATTAGTGGGTTTTTTACTGCTTGAGCTTTTTTTGTGCAAGTCGCACTTGTGCACACACACAGTTTATGAATGATTGTGATTATGATGACAAAATCATCATATTGCTGGCTCATTCACTAGGGAATTCATTCTCACTCATTCAGAGTTTAATCCTCAATCAAAAGTGTTACATTACCACCACTGTGAAACCACAGCAATAAATTACAATGACTTTTTTTTTTTTTTTTTTTTTAACACATCATGTATAAACCAAAGAAACAGAGCTACACTGACTTGTAGAAACACAGAGATATCACAATTTAGTACATGAATCTCAACAATGGTGGCAATTTTTCTTTTTCTTTTTTTATTCATGCAGCAGTGCATACTGGGAGTTTTATATTATCCAGGAACCCAGCATGCATTGTGACATGAAACTTTTGATTGTCACCATTGTTGAGATTCATGTGCTGATTGTTGATGTCTGTGTTTGTCTGAGTCAAGCAGGAGTTAAAAATGTTTTGACCTATATGACTACAATATTCTTCAGAAGACCTGATTACAGAAATATTGATTTCATGTTGCAGATTCACAGATATATGTGAAATATGAAATACCCATAAATTCAAAGCTTATATACTGGTTGTGATCAGATAATCAGACATGTCCAGGATGATTGTGACATCATCTCAAAAGCCAAAAACACCTGATCATTTTCCTCTTGGCTCTTTCTTGCCATAACAAATGTGCTTTATAAACTCACAGCTATAGCAGCCAGAGAGAGATGAATGGTAAGAAGTCAAGGGACAAGAGACCAACTAAAGCAAATACTGATCTCCAGTATGGTTACAAAAAACTTTATTATTAACTAAATCTCTGTTAATTCTCAACAATAACTTTTGTACATGTCTGAAAGAAATAATCGTAAAACTGTTTATAAACTGGTTTCACACTCATTGGCTGGAAGTCAGTTGTAGTTCTTGTGCTTCTCTTGTTTCTGTTCTTGTTTCTCTGTCCTTCAGTGATTCTGCTTATCAGGTGTTCATCAGTGTCTCAATTCACTCACTTATTTTCATTCAAGTGGACTATATTAGTGAACTAATGTAGGGAACAGTGAATGAGGGTATAGGGTGTGATTGTGAAAACAGCCTCTGAGTGTCGACTTTAAGCTCTGTTAATTCACAGTATATTCTGGCTATTTTTGTTTTCTATGGTATATTACTGTTTTAATGGAAAATGGTGTGATAATTGTCAGAATTTGGCCTTCTTTTAAAGCAAGGGTTAATCTTGATCGTTTTACCTTTGTGAGTACTGTCTATAGAAAAAAAAAACGAACCGGATCGGTGCTTGCAACGCGGAGCTGTTACAGTTAATGCCCAGAGCTCCCATTCAGCTAAAACGGCAGTTTTGGGGGCATAAACCTAAAGAGTGTCTTTGTGCCTCTTAACAGACACAAAATGCAATTAAAATGTCTGTCCAACATGAACAGGGCCCTTACATGACAACAAGATGCGTTTAGCAACTTAGCCATTGTTTAAACTCACCTAAATAGTGTTTTAGACGGCTAGCTGTAGTCTCGCGCTGAAGTCCTGTGGGAACTTAGTAGTAGCCGGAACACGACGCTCCTCCCACCTGCACTATGTGCGCGATTTTTTCCCCCCAAACCACTTCAGCGGAAATCCCACCCTGCAGCTGATTTAATTGGTTTAGGTTACAGTGACGATTGACATGACCAAAACATTTATACAGAGCTATGCTTTTTTCCTCTCACAGTTGGTGTAATAGACCAGCAAAATCCTCCAGACTCAGTTAGAGATCAGAATGAAGAGCAGTTTTGCACTCCCGACCGTCTGAAGGAGATCCTCACTGAGTGCCGTCAGAAGACACCTCTGTACTGGACCAGAGTGGCAAGAATCATAAATATGACCTTCTTGGTTCTTTACATAATCACTATTATTGCGTTTATGTCTAAGATTTGGACGCTTTGGTATCTTCCATAATGCTTAAAATAATTAATTTGCCTGAGTAGGGTAAACATAAAAAAAAAAAAAAAAAAAATTTAATTAACTTTTATGAGTATTTAGAACTTCATTTTTCTTTTGAGTTCACAGAACTGACACATTTTTAAGTAATCTGAATTGTTTCATTTAATTTAGCCAGACTTAAATTTAACTAAAACTGTGCTGGGATTATGTAATTATATAATATTTTTATGCAAGATTAATGTTAAGTGGGAAATGTTTAATGTTTTGCTAATTTAAAATCATTTCTGTTATGGTGACATTTTTAGGGGGGTTACCATTATAGTGAAGAGTGGAGCATGAGCTTGGTTTGAGAACAAGTATATGTAACCTACGCTGACTAAATGAGTCAGAATAAGCAATTTCTTAAACATGAGTTCTTGTTATTTTCACATTCTCCATTAAAAAACCTCTTCAAACTTTCATAATAATTTTTTTACTAATTTCTATACTTGAAAGAGATAAACACATAATCTTTTTATTTTGACAGAAAATGTATCAAGCTTTTATTTTGGTGGAAAACATGATTTACCAACGTGTCACATTACAATCCTAGTAAAATGCAGTAATCGTCAACTATGCAGATGTGGAAATAATGTGTAACTGGGTTCCTACACTCATATAGCCTAAGTCAGGGTTCCTCAATTGTTTTTTACCAAGGGCCAAATTCTGCCGACAATACAAAGCCAAGGGCCACCGACAAAAATGTTATGACCTTAATGTTTGCTCTTCTGCTATTATTGTTGTTGTTGTTTTGTTAAAAGAGTCACAAATCACAATATAATTATTCTGATTTTATTTATTATTTTATTTTTCTCATTAGTCTGTTTTATTCAAGCAATTATGAGCATTTTTGTATTCAGATAAAGAAAACTAAAGAACTTTGCATGGTGGATATTAAAAACAAATGAACAAACAATAACTCTGGATCTCCATGTCTGCATGGGAGTCGACTGATCCTGCTCATCACCACACTGGATCTCTTCTCATCAATTTCCCTAAGCAGATTCAATTATTAGACCTATCAGCATTAATATTTTATTGTTCTTGGATCAAACTAAAAGTATTAACTGTCATGTACTCACCATTCAATGAGAGAAGTGACAGCGAGAGGCTGAAGCAATAGCTCTGATGTTAGGGCTATATTCTGTTGTAGCAATTCTGAGACACTGATCAAGATGCACACTGGACAGTCTGTTTCTATCCTGGTTCTTGATGTTGTTCATTATAGAAAACGATGACTCACAGATGTAAGTGGATGGGAACATTGAAAGAAGGAACATTGCAATAATTCTACTGTTCTTGAATTTAGCTTGAGAAACCACTTTTGTCCAAAAGTCGCTCACACTAGTGTAGCGTAAATGCCTCTGGGTTAATGCGAATTAGCTCAAGAATATAGGGAATTTTGGCAATATTAATATTTATAACGCATGGTCATAATTCATAAATCGCATATGCATTTACTTTATCAATTATAGGAAATGCCTCGTTCTGTACTGTCTGATCATTACAGTTAAGAAGAAGTATTCCTGTTTACAAAACTCCAAGGAAGTTTGTCTTCTGGCCACGAAGACAAAACCTCTTTGGGTTTATAAATTAAAACTACTCAAAGTAGTTTTATAATATAGAGCCTGTAGCTTTATAGATCTTTTGTTTCATTGACTTTATAAAAAAAAAGTGGGTTTTCAAACACAGAGACAGTTAAAAGTATAAATGGGTTTATTAATAAAATGGCACACACTAGAGATTATATAAACTACAAACATAAACGTACGTAAAAATGCAAACCAACAAATAAACATTTAACCGAACAAAAACATAAACATAGCGTGATCAGAATGAAAATGAAAGAAAGAAAGAAATAGAGGGAAGATAGAGGGTAACTTAGTCCACAGACCTAAGTCCTAGACACCTGGAACAGCTTTTATAGGAATCAATATACTTGCGAGTGCTCTTTTTGGTCAGGCTGAAGCTGATGCAAGAAGCGAGGATGGTGTCCTGTTTCTGCTGCGTCTTCCGGTGTCGCGGGAGGCTTGAAAGGCTCACTGAATGTGATGTTACCGAGAAAGTTCAGATTCGTCTCCCGGGATGGGAGAGGCTGGAAATCTTAGTTGCAAGACCGGCAGCTACGACTCGAACATGGGTTCGTTCGATGGAGAAGGCCAGGGCCTCCTTCAGATGTTCCTTGGAGAAACGCTGCGCCGGGGAGAGGATCAAGAGAAGTTGGATGAGTTGGAAGCGGAAGGATGAGAGGGAAGAGAAGAGAGAATCTTCCTTTTAACAGACATCTGTTTACGCCCTGTTTTGGGGACAGAGCGAATCAAAACTTCTGATTTGTAGCGGGAAGAAGTCTTCTTTGTGTGAAGAAAAACACGCCCCCTTTTACCATATGTCTTATGAGGGAAAGGATTCATACTTAGAAATATGATATTTCCTGGAATCAAATGCATATTATTGTACCTTGCAGTCAAGATTCGTCTCCGTGAGATGGAGAGGATTACAGAGATATCAATTATGACAGGTAAAGATTGGGGAAACATAACGTTACACTTATATGCATAATTACACACAAATAAAGTTTGATTAAACACACAATAAAGTTGTCAGTGTTTCCGTTATGGCAAGTGACGACACTTTGAGAAACATAGGAATACATATCAACATTCAGTGGCTTGTTATGTGGAAGAATATCTGTTTCCAAAATTCCAGAGTGTGTGTGTGTGTGTGTGTGTGTGTGTGTGTGTGTGTGTGTGTGTGTGTGTGTGTGTGTGTGTGTGTGTGTGTGTGTGTGTGTGTGTGTGTGTGTGTGTGTGTGTGTGTGTGTGTGTGTGTGTGTGTGTGTGTGTGTGTGTGTGTGTGTGTGTGTGTGTGTGTGTTCTGGAATGCCTTTGAGGCTTGGGTCGTAAAGTTTTATGGTCTGAGTTAGGGTTACAACACTATGGAGTGAATATTCTTTCAATGAATCTTCAGAATTAAAGATTTTACTCTAGCAAAACACACCTCTATTATAAGGCAAAGCTAATCACACACATACATATCGGAAGGTATACATTCAAGAGCCATATTTCTACATGACGTTGCACTTTAGTGGCTTTCGTGTGTGTGTGTGTGTGTGTGTGTGTGTGTGTGTGTGTGTGTGTGTGTGTGTGTGTGTGTGTGTGTGTGTGTGTGTGTGTGTGTGTGTGTTCTGGAATGTCACGAGTCTGTGAGGTTGTAAAAGTCACAGGGAGTCCAGAGCTGAAATGGGGGTTTTAGAGGGGATTCTAAGAAAACAGGGTTTCCTTATGTGACTCAAATGTCCCTCGGGGGAGCCACAAAGATGCAATTTTGACCGTTCAAGCAGACTTGGAGATCAGGATTTACTAATTTGAACAGCATGTGACCGCATGTCATAGTCATTGTCGTTACACTAGCCTCCTTGTGTTGCTCTCTGATCAAGTGAGACTTTGACATTTCCAAAATCTCCAGCTGCAAAGATGCTTCATCCAAGGATGAAACCAGGCGTTTGGCCTCAGCAGTCCATTGTCCATCTGCTGGGACTGAAAATGGCTGTCTTAGGAAGAGAAGGAGTTCACTTGACAGGTTAAAGCTCTGAAATTGCTCTTTGAAATTCTCTGCCAGTCTCATCACAAAGTCGCGCATTAACGGGTCCTCTTGCACCTGGTGTTTCTCGCAGTGCTGTTGTAAATACGGAAAGTGCAGCTTTCTCCCTTGAAGATCCCGCTCAAAAAGGGTCAGCTTTAAACGAAAAGCTTCAACCGCTTCGTACATGTCAGCAATAGTGTGGTTCTTGCCTTGCAATTGCAAATTAAGCTGATTTAGGTGAGACATGATATCGCACAAAACATGCACGAATGCCATCTCTGTGTTGTCGGTCAAAAACTTCAGAAATGTCTCTGCCTTTTGGCTTTGAAGGCTGCTTAAAAATGAACAAAGTTCATTTTGAAGTTCACACACTCTTTCCAGCACACGGCCCTTGCTCAACCATCGGACATCATTGTGCAGCAATAGATCGTGCCGTTCTGCGGACATTTCCTCCAGCAAGGCTCGGAAAAGGCGATGTTGCAGACCAGAACTCGCGCAAATAAAGTTTACCAGCCTCATCACAGTATCCATTGTCTCTTTTATTTTTCCAGACAATTTGGCGCATAACACCGATTTATGAATAATACAGTGAAATGCTACGAGTTTTGGATTGACAGCAGCTAGCCTGCTTATCAGGCCTCTGTGATGTCCGACCATTGACGGAGCCCCGTCAGTGACAACTGACACAACTTTGCTTAAATCTAATCCATTCTTTTTAAAGAATTGCATCAGTTTGTTAAAAATAATTTCTCCGGTTGTACGTCCCTGTATTGGCAGCAAACAAAGCAGCTCTTCGCGGAAAATCTTCCCATCAAAAAATCTGACGAACACTGACAGCTGTTCAATGTCGGTTCGGTCGCAAGACGAGTCTATTGCAAGTGACATAACTTCGGCTTTCTTTATGTCGGATAAAAGATTGGACAGACACTCACCCGCCAATGCCTCTACTCTTCTTGTTGCCGTGCAATCGGATAATGGCACCTTCTGTAATAGCTCCACAACCATTTTTTTCGTTTTCTCGTCGTGATTTAAAACTTCATCCACCATGTCAATCGCACAGGTTTTAATTAATTCGGCATCCGTGAACGGCTTTTTGGCCTTTGCTAGGTTCCAAGCCACATGTAAGGATGCTGCGGTGGCATTCTCCTGTATGGATGTGGTTTTATGAATAACAGCAACTGATTGCTTGTAAGCTGCTACCAATTGTGTTACCTTCTGTTTGCGACTCTCAGAAAGTTCAGGAAAATTGCTGTTAAAATTGCAGTGCAATGAGTTGAAATGGCGTTTGATATTATCAGCCTTACAGACAGCCACGGTCTGCGTGCATATCAAACACGTTGGCTTTGCGTTGTTGTGATCAGGCAAAATAAAACAAAATTGTTCAGTCCATTCAGATTTAAATCGTCTATTTTCTGTGTCCACTTTTCTTTTCTTAACACTTGCCATTTTCGATGTGCGCGAATGCTGTCAGATACTGCGTTTGAATTTTTACGCCAGTGACGTGCTTACGCTGATGTTACCATGACAACCTTGAAATAAGCGCGGGCCAAACATTTTCCTCTCACAGCCGGATGTGGCCCGCGGGCCGCCTATTGAGGAACCCTGGCCTAAGTGTTTTGAAAGTTGTTAGAAGTTCTAGTTTAACTGTCCGAGTAAAGCATGTTATATAGGATTTCTTTGTCCTGTAAGAATGAACTGGCAACATCTGATGTTCTTTTTGTGAACCTGTGTTCAAATGGAGGAAGAGTCTTACATTCCCTATGTTATACATTGAAGGGTATTTCTGGAACCAGAAACTGACCATATATGGACTTGTTATACAATGTGTTTTCTATATGATGCAATGTATATTCCTATTGGCTAAATCTGTGGTACTCCCCTCATATTCTTACTATATATTCAGAAACATAGGATTAATAAAGACGAGAGCTGTATTGGTTTCCCTCAGCGCTGGGTCATTATTCATTAAAATGCTAATTTCTGCAGGCTCCACACTCACTCATCTCTCTCCTTCTCCTCCTCGGGAGCTGATGGGAGCTGATGAAGGTCCTGCTGATGCACAAAACATATCTGTTATTTTGGCACATTTTACAGCGTCTGCTTGAAGGGCCCACTTCTTTTTTTCACTTTTTTTCTCTGCACATTCCTTGTGTTTCTTCTCCATCTCTCTTACTATTTTGACAGATACACACAGACACTGCACACTCGTCAGAGCCCAAAGGGGGAGGAGTTTAAAGATGTGATTGGGCCAGCCCAGTGTCAATCAAGAAAATAACCAATAGGCCGCTGACCTCATGGTGTTTCATAGTCTGGTCTGTGAGAAAAATGACCAATGCATTACACCGGCACAAATACCCCACTCCGCCAGTTAAGCAAAACAAAACTAATGGGTCGCCGATGTACGAGTTTTATGGGCTGTTCAGAGAAAAAAAAGTATGAGGTGTACCGGCCACATCGGCCCTCCAGGTCTGCCAGATGGCCAGTCCACCCCTGCCTACGTCATACACCGTCAAGTGTTACTCTTTTGGCGTAAGTCAACTTGCGTACGGCCGTCTGCCGGAAGCTAGTTATTTTTGTTGCTAAATTTTAAAATATGGACATTTTTCTTCTTTTTCTTTTTCTTGGGCTTTAAGCACATGCGTAAAAAGATAATGTTTTATTTAGCAAGCCTGTTGCCATCTCAATCATAGATGGAAATGACCATTTACAGCCAATACAGTAATTATTATTAATCATTGCCATTGCATTTGTATTTTTCAAAGCAAAAAGATATTTTACCATTTGAGATAATAATTAGCATTGTACCAGAGTTTTTATAAGTTCAAGAAAATGATAATATTCATTACTCAAAAATGTATATTAGAAAAAAAAACACTATGTTAAAATATATAGGCTACTACAACAAACATAAAAAAAAAAAAGTATGTTTAAACTAGTGCTGTCAAATTGATTAATCACATCTCACATAAAAGTTTGTGCTTATATAATATGTTTTAATTTGTAATTTTTTGGAGCAATTTGTTATATTTTTGTAATTTTTGTATATTTGTAATTTTGAAATATAACATTAAATAGTATATTTGATGTGATGAATTGCTCTGTCATATATCAGATTTACCAATTGTTATAATTTCAATTTGTGCTGGTTAATTATGAACAATGGGTAAAATTGGGGGGCGGGGCTCAATTAGGGCTCCTCCCCTAACCGCATGTGATCTCACTCCAAGCTTTTGATAAAACTTGAGAACCCTGTGTTATGCATTTACTCTCACTTTATTGACCAATGTTCTTGCTTCTGACTTTCGCTGATTCAGTTAAACCATAAGCAAAAATGCCTATACATGTTTTAGTTTTTATTGGTAAAGTAGCCTAAGTGTTAAACTTTCTTCTCCTGCATCCTCTTCTTCTGTTATCCAGAACAGCAGCAGCTGAAAGGTTTGTTTGAGGAGCGCCCTCTTCTGTACAGGAGTGAAACTGCATTTCCTTCAGTCCGAGGCTTATTATTTCACTTTTGGTGTGAAAGGGTCTTTGCATTTGCCCAAAAATATTACTTTTTTGTTATAAAAAAACAAGCCCAGCCCAGGTGAAAAAAATTAGCGCAACAGTAACGTAACGCATTACTATTCTAAAAAAGTAACTAAGAAACGTCAATTAGTTTAAGGGAGTAACGCAATATTGTAATGCATTACTTTTCAAAGTAACTTTCCCCAACACTGCTGATAGTTGATGTCTGTGTGTGTCTTAAACATGTAGGAGTTCAAAACGTTTGATGTATTCTGTGATTTCAATATTCTTCAAAATAACTGATTGTTGAAACTGATCTTATGCTGAAGATTCACAGAGATACCATTATTACTAATTATAACATTAAAACACACATAAAAACACAGATTAGACATAGGATGAGATCAGAGAAATCAATTCAATTCACATTTATTTGTGTAGCGCTTTTCACAATACACATCGTTTCAAAGCATCTTTACAGAAAATCTGATCTGTGATCTGTTATCAGAGTTATGTATATTTATGTGTCTGATTTATGTATTATCATAAGTTATGTATTTCAGAAATGTACATATAAAAAATCACAGTTAGCTAACAATTTATTCATTTAAACAATGTAATAATTGAATGCAGATACAATGAGCTCATTGAAATAATGAATGCTTGTTTGTTAACAATTGATTATGACATTTATAAAATAAGGTATTGGTTCATGTTGATTCAGAGTTTGCATCATCTGAAGTCTTCGCGAGGTTTGTCTCTTCACAGGTGTTGGGCATCTGAAGTGTTCAGCTGGGTCCAAACTGGAGCTGACATGGTCTCTAGTTTAGTTTGGGACACACAGGGGATCTCGTGAAGCTGTAGTGGGACAGATGGGCAGCAGGGGGCGCTCTAGCATAACCTCACATTTTTTGAATTACTGTTTCCAAAGATAGACTTACACACTTCACATTAAACATAGGCCTACATGAATTCAAGTATCATACTATAGCATGGTATTACCATCTGACACGGTATTTTCTGTGAGGGGAAGTACAAAGTATATTAGTATTCTTTGCTATATTGTGCATTTTTATTCACAAAGATAGTTTTTTAATGTTGTATTATGAGGCAGACGTTCTCCTTGTTAACTGAAAGACTATTTGACTCCTCGACTTTGTGCACTTTTTTAATTCAGCCACATATGGTTACACAGTGCATGTTTTTTGTTTATGTTTGAGATACTGTATCCTCCTTATTTTTAACATGTGGAAGTAAGCTACTTTCTTTTAAACCCCAAGTTAATTTACGCAACCTGAGAAAGTCAAAAAGTATAAAGTTGTGCCCCACTCTCCCCTGATTCTCCCCTATATACCCAAAGTGCACAGAAGGTGTTGTATTTCTGGTGAAGTAGGCATATGTGCATACTCTTTTTTATAACATAACACATAAAATAAAGGATTTGTGAGCATTCAACAATAAATCCTTCAACAGATATATTTTTGTTATTATGAGAATACTGTTGTTTTAATGCATATTTCATAAGATGTATTTTCTTGACTTGAGCTTCAATTATATTGAGTTATTAACTAAATGACAATCATGTCTGTGTTAGACTCACCAATCAGAGGGATTTTATCAGCTGTAGAGGGCAGCGTGTCATTAAGAATCAGCAGCATCACAGAAATAGACAGAAGTAAAGTCACTTTAAAGCTCCGCTTGTGTGATCCACTTGTATCAATGAAGAAGGAGGCCACATCCAGCACTATGAAGAAAAATACTGGTAGGATAATGTTGAAGACATACAGAAGAGGTCTCCTTTTGATGGTGATCTGTCATGAAGAGAAAGAGTATTGTTAATTTCATGGTGAAAACACATCAGATTGCACCAATCAAATACAAAAAAGAAAATTGACATTTAATTTTTACTGCAATCATGAGATTGACTGTACAGCAAAAAAAACCTAGTTGTGTCTGAGTGATTTATAAGTTACACTTTATGTGCAGAACTTTATGCTGATAATGTTACCACCAATAAGTAACATCATCTGATTTCAACTATAACTGGCTTTTTCAGCCACAAGATAAAAAATGCTTTATAAACACAGTTATAGCAATCAGAGAAAACCTCATTATTATTTTTAATAAAACATCAACTTCATAAACAGGAAAATCCACACTACAAATAGTAAAAAGTAACATTGACGCAGTCTTGCAGTGAGATAATTAAAGGTGCTCTAAGCGATGTCACACATTTTTTAGGCCAAAAAATTTTTTTGTCGCATACAGCAAACATCTCCTCACTATCCGCTAGCTGCCTGTCCCCTGAACACACTGTAAGAAACCACGGTCTCTGTAGACACCACAGGATCCACAAAAACGGCAACAAAAACAAACTGGGCTCATCCCATGTACCAAATACGTAGGTTCCCCATCTACGAGTCGCGGCGGGGGGGGAACCGGGGCAGGCGGATTAAATTGAGAATAAAACACGGGCTTGACTTTAGACACATGGAAGGCGGGGTGAATTCTCCTGTACGCAGGAGGGAGTTTGAGTCGGACTGTCACCGGACTAATAATCTTGGTGACAGGAAACGGGCCAATGAATTTGGGAGCTAACTTGTTAGACACGGAGCGGAGCGGAATATTCTTGGTAGAAAGCCACACTTTTTGACCCACGACGTAGACGGGAGGCTTTGACCGGTGGCGATCAGCCTTGGCCTTCATGCGCCCCCCCGCTTGGAGTAGAGTCTCACGGGCTCTAGTCCAAGTACGGCGGCACCTCTGGACGAATGCGTGAGCGGAGGGGACCGCGACCTTGGATTCCAGACTCGGAAAAATTGGTGGCTGGTAACCTAAACTACACTTAAATGGCGAAAGGCCCGTGGATGACACTGGTAATGAATTGTGGGCGTACTCCACCATAGAAAGCTGTTGGCTCCAGGACGACGGATTCTTGGCAACCAAACATCGCAACATTCTCTCGAGGTCCTGGTTGGCTCGTTCAGACTGACCATTGCTCTGGGGATGATAGCCCGAGGACAGACTGACCGTGGCCCCCAGTAACTTACAAAATTCTCGCCAAAATTTGGATACGAATTGGGAACCTCTGTCAGAGACCACGTCCATCGGGAGGCCATGTAACCGAAAGACGTGATCTATGACTGTGACCGCTGTCTCCTTGGCTGAAGGTAATTTGGGCAAGGGGATGAAATGTGCCGCCTTCGAGAACCGGTCCACTACGGTAAAACAACCGTCATGCCTTTGGAGGGCGGGAGGGCGGTGACAAAATCTAGAGCGATATGGGACCAGGGTCTCGAAGGGACAGGCAGCGGTCGAAGTAACCCGTCTGGGGGTTGGTTAGATGTCTTACCAGTGGCACAGACTGAGCAAGCCAAAACAAAATCGTGAATGTCGCGAGCCATTAATGGCCACCAGAATCGTTGCTTAACTAGAAAACTCGTGCGAGTCACTCCTGGATGACACGCCACGTTGGAGCAATGACCCCATCGAATAACGTTGGACCGTAACCCCTCCGGAACAAACAAACGACTCGGTGGGCAACCAGGCGGAGGCGTTACCCCTTCTAGGGCTGTCTTGACCCTCGATTCGACCTCCCATACCAGAGTGGAGATGACAACCTTCTCAATAAAATACACTCGGGAGTCACCGGGCGTTCGGATGGATCAAAAATACGAGATAAAGAGTCGGGTTTGATGTTCTTGGAACCCGGGCGGTACGAGAGAACAAAATCAAAACGTCCGAAAAAAAGAGCCCACCGAGCTTGCCTGGAGTTGAGTCTTTTAGCAGATCTGATGTATTCAAGATTCTTGTGATCGGTCCAAACGATAAAGGGTACCCCCGAACCCTCTAACCAATGACGCCACTCCTCCAACGCTAACTTGACTGCCAACAACTCTCTGTTACCAATGTCATAATTACGTTCGGCAGGCGATAGTCGATGAGAAAAAAACGCGCAGGGATGCATCTTGTCGTCTGAGGAAGCGCGTTGTGAAAGCACTGCTCCTACTCCCACCTCTGACGCGTCGACCTCCACCACGAACTGACGTGTGGGATCAGGGGTGACAAGAATTGGAGCCGAAACGAAGCGACTCTTGAGGTTGGTGAACACTGCCTCGGCAGTGTTCGACCACCTGAACGTCGTTCGGGGGGAGGTCAAGGCAGTCAGAGGTGCGACTAGTTGGCTGAAATTGCGAATGAAACGCCGGTAAAAATTGGCGAACCCCAGAAACCGCTGTAGGGCCTTACGGGAATCTGGACTTGGCCAATCAACCACAGCCTTAACCTTGTCAGGATCCATGCGCACTCCCTCAGAAGAGATGATGTACCCTAGGAAGGGAACAGACTGTGCATGAAACGCGCATTTCTCCGCCTTGACAAAAAGCCCATTCTCTAACAGTCTCTGGAGCACTCGTCTGACGTGTTGAACGTGTTCCTGGAGAGACGAAAAAAAAATCAATATGTCATCCAGGCAAACATATATGAATTGATCTACCATGTCTCTCAACACGTCATTCACGAGTGCCTGGAAAACCGCTGGGCTGTTGGAAAGCCCGAAAGGCATAACCAAATATTCAAAGTGCCCCCTGGGGGTATTAAAAGCGGTTTTCCATTCATCCCCCTTCCTGATGCGAACCAAATGATATGCATTGCGTAAGTCCAGTTTCGTGAAAATGGATGCTCCCTGCAACCTCTCGAAAGCTGAAGACATCAACGGCAAAGGATAAGAATTCTTTACCGTGATGTTGTTCAGCTCTCGGTAATCAATGCAAGGTCGCAGAGAACCATCCTTCTTCCCAACGAAAAAGAACCCCGCCCCCGCAGGAGAAGAGGAAGGCTGGATGAATCCAGAGGCTAGAGAATCAGAAATATATTTCTCCATGGCCTCCCTCTCGGGAACAGAAAGAGAGTAAAGTTTGCCCTTAGGCGGAGATTTACCTGGCAGTAGATCTATCGCACAGTCATAGGAACGAATGCGGAGGGAGAGAAGCAGCACGAGACTTACTGAACACTTCCTTCAGGTCGAGGTACTCCGCGGGCACGTTAGACAAATCCGCTGCCTCACCCTGAAACACAGAACCAGACACAGAGGGACAGGCAGACACTAAACAGGACTCATGACAGTGGTTACTCCATGTGGAAACAGTATTAGTGCACCAGTCGACACGGGGGTTGTGTCTTGAAAGCCACGGGTGTCCCAAAACCACTGGTGCCAGTGGTGAGTCCATGAGTAAAAATGAGATGAGTTCTGTGTGATTGCCAGAAGTGATGAGGGTGATGTTTTCAGTAGAATGCGTAATCCGGGGAAGTTCCTGTCCATTGAGTGCGTTGACGATAATCTGGTGTGGGAGGGGAGTGACGGGAATCTGAAGTTTAAGTGCAAGTTTGGAGTCCATGAAATTACCCTCCGCTCCCGAATCCAGTAGTGCATTGGTGCAGTGCGTCGACGTTCGCCATCTCAGTCTTACCGGGAGGAGGGTCGATGATGGTGATGAGGTCCTTTCGGCGGAGATCCCACCCGATAGTAGCCTCATACTTACTACCGGGCTTGCTTCTTTTGCCGGGCAGGAGTGGATGAAATGGCCCGCCCGGCCACAGTATAGGCAGAGTCCTTGGGATCTCCGCCTTTCCCTCTCCTCCCGGGAAAGCCGAGCTCTCCCCACCTGCATGGGCTCGTGGTCGAATGCGGGGCTGACCGCGCTCACACCACCGGGCTGGTGGTCCCCCGTGTCGGGCTGTGGACGGCTGGGATGCGTCAATCTGGTCACACGATTCAGTCGAGCGTCCACTCTCAGAGCAAGATCCACCAGTCCGTTCAATGACTCAGGTAAGTCCAAAGTATATATCTCCTTTTGAACGCGGTCAGCCAGCCCATGCAGGAACATATCCCACTGCGCCTCCTCGTTCCAACGGCACTCTGCGGCCAGGGTGCGGAACTGAATGGAATAGTCCGCCACCGAGCCTTCCCCCTGTCGCAGTTCGGCGAGTAATCTGGCCGCCTCCTTACCCGCCACTGCACGATCGAACACTCTCCTCATCTCCTCGGAGAGTGCCTGGAACGAGGTGCAGCAGTTGTTTCCGTTCTCCCACACCGCCGTTCCCCAAAGCGCTGCTTTCCCTGACAGCAGGGTCAATACAAATGCCACCTTTGCATGTTCACTCTGGAAAGTGCGTGGCTGTAAGGCAAAATGCATGGAACATCTCGTGAGGAATGCTCTGCAATATTCAGGCTCACCGGAATACCCCTCAGGTGTAGGTAGGCGTGGCTCCAGTCCTTCCGCTGCTGCAGGCGCTGGTGGTGGGGGAACGGGCGGTGTGGGGGGCGCAGTGGGAATCCGTAGCTGTTGTACCTGTTGGGAGAGCTCGGACACCTGCTTCACG
Organism: Leuciscus leuciscus; assembly: GCF_965113295.1. Lineage (NCBI taxonomy): Eukaryota > Metazoa > Chordata > Actinopteri > Cypriniformes > Leuciscidae > Leuciscus > Leuciscus leuciscus. The sequence goes on along the minus strand of NC_138725.1, from coordinate 74,563,524 downwards.
AGTGCTTGTACCGCACGACCTGTGCCCGAGACGTTCTCCTCTTGTTGGTCCATACGTGTGATGCAGTGAGCGATGAAATCGTTGAGTTGAGTTGTGCTTGCTGCGTCCATGATTGGTCAGATCGTTCTGTGAGGAAATAATAGGAGGATGCAAGATGCAAGTAAAACTCAGTTTATTGTTGGTGGTCAGATGTAAAGACACAGGTCGGGGACAAACACTCAGGTGGCTGTTGAAGCAGGGACGGGATGGCGATCCGGTGGTGGTGCAGTGGTAAGCGTGCTCGAGTGAAACCCAGGAACCGTGGAACATCCAGACGACACGAGGAACTGACGAAATCCAGACGACACGAAGAACTGACGAAATCCAGACGAGGAACCTTGTAGACGAGGCACGAGCACAGGACACACACCGGGAAACAACCACAACGATCTGACAACATGAGAGTGAAGTTACTGGGCATATATTGGAACCTGGGATTGATGACAGCTGGTGACACTAATTAACACAACGAGTAACCACACCCACACAATTACACTCACGCAGACACATCAGTGAGAGACAGCCGATCCATGAACCGTGACAGTAAGTGATTTGTGATAGCAATCCATCTAGATTTTCATCTTTGTTGCTTCTTTAGGTGAGCGTGATTTGAACTCGAATAACATACCGTAGTCCAGCAACTTCTTTTAATTAAAGTTGAATAACAAAATTAACTGGAAAATGTTACACGGCCAAAAAACTGTATCGCTCCAATTTTGCATCACAAGAAAAACTAACCGTCATATATTATACAAATATTTACTTTTAATTATTTACTGATTGCTTAATGCACACAATTATTTATTCCACATTGTTGATGATGCTTTCCACTTCGCACATGATGGTATGAAGACTGTCATCATTGATAGTCTGTTCCTTCTTACGGTACGGATTTGACGCGCCCAAACTTGATGATGAGAAGCAGTTGGACTGTTGAAAATCCATTCGATCCCTTTTTGTAACAGTGCATTTTCGATTTTGTTATGGTTCAGGTTTCTCAGTGCTTCTCGCAATTCTCTTTCTGCGCCGACAAAATTTGTGCCATTGTCTGAGCGCATGACTGAAACCTGTCGTCTTCTAAACGCCTTTTATGCGTTTATGCATGAATCAGTGTCCAAACTATCAGCTATCTCAATGTGTACTGCTCTGATTGTAAGGCAAGTGAACAACACTCAAAGCACTACCTCAGTCAGACGGAGAAACTGATGCAGCGATACAGCAGAAGACTGGAGTGGTTACTGACAGGTACAGCACAGGTGTTCATCACACACACACACACACTCTCTGAAGTGACTTAAAAACACAACTGACACTGTTATTTAGCTCTTTCTGCACAGCAAAATCCCCAGAGTTAAATTAACTCTGCTCAGAGAACATTTGGTCCCTCTCTACAGAGAGTTAAAATAACTCTGAAACAGAGTTAAAGTTAATGAGATACTTAAGTGATTAATTAAGTGATGATTTGGCATTAATGATGAACACCTGCTGTCAACAAGCAGAATCACTGAAGGAAAGAGAAACAAGAAAAGAAAAAAAGAGAAACACAAGAACTACAACTGACTTCAGACACAGCCTCAGATGAAATCAACTGAAGAGAAAATAAGACATTAAATCTGTGAAGATCTCAGCAGAGGAGGATTAAACAACTCCACAGACAGCATTACCAGCTTCACTTATTACTAACCAGACTGACTTTATTTCTGTCAGACGTTTACAGAAGTTCTTATTGAGAATTAACAAAGGTTTAGATTTTGACGATTTATTGAAAATGGTTGGTCACCATTATCGTGATGAGTGTTTCCTTTAGTTGGGCAGTTTGACTCTTAACTTATTTTCTTGTGTGTTTGTGTTTTTTGTAACAGCTTTTACCAAAACACGTAATTTGTTGCAAAGAATGCCAGAAGCAAAGATGTTCAGGTGATCTAGTTTTCAACAACAAAAAGTAGAGTTATGCACTTATATCGTCACTGTCCAAAATTTGTGCTCATTTGCTGTTAATAGATTATATTCACTAACTATACTCTCTTGCCACAGATTGGACATTTTGAATTTTTTAAATACATATTGGGGGATTTTTTTTTCTAAGACACAGACATCAAGAATCAGCTTATGAATCTCAACAATGGTGACATGTTTCATGCTGCAATGCATCCTGGGAGCCATGAGTTTATACTATTGTGGCTCCCAGCATGCATTGCAGCATGAAGCATGTCACCATTGTTGAGATTCATATGCTCATTCTTGATGGTTGTCAAAAAAAAGAAAATAAAGAAACCCTATAATGTATTTAAAAAATCTAAATTCTGAATCTCCAATCTGTGGCTAGAGAGTATTGTTAGTGAATATAATCTATTAACTAGAGGTGGGCGATACTCCAAATTTCGGTATCGAAGTAAATACCGATACCAATACTTTTTCGTTTTAAAAGCATGCACTTGAACTTATGCACTTTCCTGTGCTAGAGCAGTGTGTCATGATTTATGAGGTGAATGCATCATTAATATGCTAAATCTGAATACGTTTTCATGACTACTAAATATTTTGTGATTTGTGCTCTCAACTCGCCTGTAATTATTAGTCAGTGACTTTTACAAAACTACCCTAATTATAGTAAAAGTACTATTGTACACTAGCCTACTGTTTAAAAGTTTGGGGTCTGTAAGATTTTTTATTCTCTTCTGCATTTATTTGATCAAAAATACAGTAAAAACTGTAATATTACAATTTAACATAGGCTATCTGTTTTCTATGTCATACTGTAATTTATTCAAGTGATCAAAGCTGAATTTTCGCCATCATTACTCCAGTCATGATGATAATTCATTTTAATATGCTGATTTACAGCTCAGGAAACATTTCTTATTATTATCAATGTTGAAAACAGTTTCATATTTTTTGTGGAAACCATGATGCAGAATTATTTGATGAACAAAGTTGAAAGAACAGCATTTATGAAGTAGTTTTTTTTTAACAGTGAAAAACCCTTGACTGTCACTTTTGATCAATTGAATGCATTGCTCCTTGTTGAATAAAAATATTAATTTAATCAAAAAAATCTTACTGACGTCAACATTTTGAACCGTTATATACACTTTTGCTTTGTTTATTAAAAAAAAAAACCCGATTGTTTCTCTGTCATCTAAGCAAGGCTTTGTTTCCCAAACGCACTGGGCCTGTGAGCTCAGCGAAGCACCAGCATCGAACGCTCTGTGATTGATTGGTTTCGTCTTGTATCCAGATGACTAGGAGAAAAAGTTGTAGCCTACACAATTATCCGCTAACATTCGCTTATTTTACGCACTGAATTGCATGCTAAATTAATAAAAATTACTGGTAAAAAAAACACACACTTTTGGATCGATATTTTTATGTGAGGTTCGATCCTTTTCGATACCACGTCAGTATCGATACTCAAGGATCAATCTGCCCACCTCTACTATTAACATCAAATAATCACTTTTAGACAGTCATGAGATAAGCACATTTTTCTATCTATTGTTAAAAACTATATCACCTGATCATCTTTGTTTTGGGCTTTCATTGTAACAAATTATGTGTTTTGGTAAAAACTGTTACAAAAACCACAAACTCACAAAAAGAGTCAAACTGCCCAACTGAAGGAAACACTCATCACCATAATGGTGATCATACATTTTCAATAAATCGTCAACATCTAAACCTCTGTTAATTCTCAATAAGAACTTCTGTAGACGTCTGACAGAAATAAAGGCAGTCTGGTTAGTAATACGTGAAGCTGGTAATGCTGTTTATGGAGCTGTTAAATCCTCCTCTGCTGAGAACTTGTTGACAGCAGGACTAGTGTTCATCATTAATGCCCAATCATCACTTAATTAATCACTTAAGTATCTCATTAACTTTAACTCTGATTCAGAGTTATTTTAACTCTCTGTAGAGAGGGACCAAATGTTCTCTGAGCAGAGTTAATTTAACTCTGAATCAGAGTTAAAGTTAAAGATTTTGCTGTGTGGGAGGAATGTGAAAGATGATTGTGTGCTTGCTTTTATGTGAAAAACTTGTTAACCGTCACCCCTATATTTGACCATTGATCTGAATAGAAATAGAAATCATGAAAGCTTTATATAGATATAGAATATAGATCCCTTGCGAGTCAAAATGACCCGAAGCCCTAAAATTAAGAAAGAAAAGCTTATTTTACATAATTCTAATCAGTTTTTTTTTTATTTTTTTTTATTGCACTTTTTTTTGGAGGCTTTTATTTTATTTACCTTTAAATTACTAGATTTGATCAATAAATAATAAATAAATGGTCATTTAAGCACATTCATCACATTCGTTCAACTTAAATTCAAAATCGGTCCGTGTACGTTTTGATAGTTTGTTTTTTCGTTTGAAACACAAAACAAAATAACGAGAAACCACCTGTTTTTCGTTTGTCGTTTCAAACCAAAAACAAAGAAACGGTAAAAAAAGAGCCGTTCTCCCGTTTTTGGTTCTGAATCCAAAAACGAAAAATGACAAAACCAAAATCAAATAACGGTCCGATTTTGGTTTTTTGAAATTCCTTTTTCCATTTTTCCGTTTGAAGATCTACATTGAAATATAGACAGGTTGGCCACGTGACCCGGAAGTAATAGTAAATATGGCCCATCAAAATAAAAGCCAAGCTTTTAGAACGGTCATAATATTCAGCGCTAATGTTATACCAGACAACCAGAGTAACGTTAAAGGAAGAAAAATCAATTAATAAATAGCCTTATATAAACCGGACCGGAATAAATATGTTAGCAACAGTAGTTTATTACAGCTATTTAATATCCAGACATCACCAGTCACGTTTAATGAGCACATTGTTTGGCTCAATTTGTGTGTGCAGAGTTGTTACTGTTAGCGCTATATTATATAATTAAATGTATATTTAATGTGGTTTCCACCGTAATGGATAACTGTTCCCCCTTTCAAACCAGCAGGTGGCAGTATTTAAATGACTGATTAACACTGTATAACGTGAGCGAGGTAACAGCGTGTCCTTGGGCTTTTTGAAAATAGATATGATGCTGTTAGGATAAAATTATATTTGAGGACCAACACAAGTTTTACGAGGGTGTCAATCGAATGGCAAAGACGAGATAGGGACTGATATTATTAGGCCTACGCATGACGTCACGTGGGAATTCACGTTGACAAGTATTCATTCAATCGCTGTCAGTTCGCTGTCCATTACGGTGGAAACCACATTAAATACAAATTTAATTATATAATATAGCGCTAACAGTAACAACTCTGCACACACAATAAGTTCTTAGGTTAACCTATATTACCAACTGTATTGAGCCAAACAATGCGCTCATTAAACGTGACTGGTGATGTCTGGATAGGCACGATATTAAATAGCTGTAATAAACTACTGTTGCTAACTACTTTATGTTTGCAAAATATCGAACAAGTACCCCTAGCTTTATCTACAATATCTAAGTTCTCAAAAGTATCTGGATTAAAACTAAACGTTAAAAAATGTGAAATTCTGCCCCTAAAAGACAGCAGCCAATCTGAAATATGTAATATCTCGCTCAAAAACACTATAACTTATCTTGGTATTAAAATATCGAGAAATCCTTGAGAAACTCTGGACCTAAATATGCTCCCGGTGACTCAGACCATCAAAACCAAATTTAATTGTTGGTCTGCCAGAGATCTATCCATATATGGCAGAGTTCTGTTAAGTAAGGCAGAAGGGATGTCAAGAGCAGCTTATGTTTTCTCATCTCTAGATGTTCCAAAATCCACTTGTTCCCAATTTGATAAAATTCTCTTCAAATTTATATGGAAGAATAAGCCTGACAAGGTTAAAAGGTCTGTTCTCTCAAACCTTCTGGCTGAAGGTCTGAATGTACTGACATTTACTTCATTTAACCAAATTATAAAAATCAACTGGATTAAAAGATTATAGGAAGATATTCTCTTCGTTCCGAGGACTTAATGCTTTTATCTGTCCCTCGTGTACGGACCGAATTAGGAAAAGGGGCGTTTAAGTATGCAGCCCCCTGTGCTTGGAATGAGCTACAAAATGTAGTAAAACTTCAGGAGCGGGTCTCACTTTTTAAGTTTAAAGCAATTTTAAATGAGTTGGAGGCTACCCAAACTACCTGTAAATGTTATGACTGATCATCCGGACGATCCCAGCGAGCATCGCTTCATCGCTTTATCAGGTTTATTTGTTATACGTTATATGTTAAATGTTGATGTATTTGTTTTATGTCTGCAACTTTGTTAATTGTGCTGCTGCCTGTCTTGGCCAGGACACTCTTGGAAAAGAGATTTTTAATCTCAATGAGTTTTCTTTCTGGTTAAATAAAGGTAATATATTCCTCAAGTGTCCAAATAGTATGTGGAATATTATTCCAAACAGCTTATTTGAAACTATTGGTGGTCTTAACTTTCTATTGATATGTCCTTTTTCGGTAGGAAAACTCCCCGTGAAATTAAGCAATTTTCATAAACAAACCTTGTTATGTTGGAATCTTATCTTTAAACACAATTTCTCCCCTCACAACTGTATTCTTTGGAACAATGCATATATACTACACAAAAACAAAACACTCTTTCTGAATAATTGGTTTATGAGTAATCTGAATACAGTAAACAATCTGCTAAATACAAAAAATGAATTTTATTCTTATGAGCACTTCATGGAAAAATATGGTATTGATACATCTCAAGAAGAATTCGAAATGGTGATTGAGTCTATTCCTGTTAGTCTTGTTTCTTTAGCACAGAGCATACAGACAGATACTTCTCTATCTGTAACAGTCGGTTCTCCTGCTATTTCTGGCATTCCACTTACAGATAAGAGATGTAACAATACTTTTATTAGAAACATACTTGATCCTACCAGTACTCCTATATGTAAACACCGATGGACTTTACTGGTCAAGAAACTATGGAACATGATCTTCCTGCTACCTCATCAGTATATTATTGTAAATAAAATCAAAGAAGTTTTATTCAAAATTGTTCACAGGTATTACCCTTCAAAGGCAAACATCTGTACTTTTTTTCCAACTGTGTGTAACATTTGTACTTTCTGTGGCTGTGAAGGAGAAACCATTGAGCATGTTTTTGTTGATTGTCCCCTTGTAGCTTCCTTTTGGTCCCATTTACAAAGATTTATTTCCCAAAAGATAAAAAAGAATATTTCTCTAAGCAAATTTGAAATACTTCTTATAGTCACTGAGCCATATTTATCAGCCAATGAAAAATATGTAATTAACTTAATTATTTTAGCTAAATATTATCTGCACAAAATGATTTGGCAAAGAAGCAAACCCTCCTTTTAAAATTTCAAAATTACAGACCTTAAAAAATATTGGGACAGCATTGAAAAAAAAAAAAAAAAGAACAACAAATTAAACAAAACAATCAAATTATTTCATTATTTTAACTTTAATGCATAAGCAGACCCCTAAGTGTTTTTCATTTATGTTTCTATGTGTTTTGTTATTTTATTTCTATTTTATTTCTTTATTTTTTATTTTTTCACCTTGTTAAGATCAGATATATGAAGCTGTATATTGATTCAATTTCGTATACGTGTTAAAATTGTAATTTGACAAAATGTTAATAAAATTTGTAAAAAATTAAAATAAAAAAAACTACTGTTGCTAACATATTTATTCCGGTCCAGGTTTATATAAGGCTATTTATTAATTGATTGTTCTTCTTCTAACGTTACTCTGGTATAACGTTAGCGCTGAATATTATGACCGGTCTAAAAGCTTGGCTTTTATTTTGATAGGCCATATTTACTATTACTTCCGGGTCACGTGGCCAACCTGTCTATATTTCAATGTAGATCTTCAAACGGAAAAATGGAAAAAGGAATTTCAAAAAACCAAAATCGGACCGTTATTTGATTTTGGTTTTGTCATTTTTCGTTTTTGGATTCAGAACCAAAAACGGGAGAACGGCTCTTTTTTTACCGTTTCTTTGTTTTTGGTTTGAAACGACAAACGAAAAACAGGTGGTTTCTCGTTATTTTGTTTTGTGTTTCAAACTATCAAAACGTACACGGACCAAAATAACTTTCATGCCTAAACCTTTTAATTCAGCTCAGGATATCTTACATTGGGAGTCTTTGCCGACCTCTTGTGGAAAAATAATAATATAACATGATATTTCATGACTCTTGCCACTAGATGGCCTTATAGCTCTATATCTATATTGCTAGATCTCATTATGCAGTAACACAGGGTTTGTGATATGAAGATATTAATGGATCAACACAATTGTTAGATTCCAAAGACATCAGTGAATGAGGTTATTTCATGATGATTAAAAAAACATCAACAGGTAACCATCATCACCTGATCTCATTTCACTTTAGCTTTCTTTGCTGCTGTAAATGTGTTTGACAAACACACTGTCACAGCAGTCAAATAAGACAAAAGATGTAATAAGAGTTAAGAGCCCAGCTAATGGAAACACTAGTCACTCTTATGGTGACTTCAAATGAAACACATTAGAGTTAAACCTCTGTTCATTCTCAATAAAACTTCTGTAGACGTCTGACAGGAATAAAGTCAGTCTGGTTAGTAATAAGTGAAGCTGGTAATGCTGTTTGTGGAGTTGTTTAATCCTCCTCTGCTGAGATCTTCACAGATTTAATGTCTTCTTTTATCTTCAGTCGATTTCATCTAAGACTGTGTCTGAAGTCAGTTGTAGTTCTTGTGTTTCTGCTTGTCTCTTTTTCTAATCTCTTCTTTCCTTCAGGGATTCTGCTTGTTAACAGGCTTATTAAGGCTGAGATGACTCCATATTTAATATACACAGGTTTTGTGGCTCAGATAAGGTCCAGTTCTGGTTTATTTCTCTGCTCTTGGCTGACATGTGGCATTGCTATGGCCTGCTTGTGGCCCAGATCTGGCAAACAGGAGTGGGCCACCCAAGGGCCGTCATTCCACGCTGCATGTGGGCCAGATCCGCATTCCACAAGTGCCAGATGTGGGCCGGATCTGGGCCGAAACAATGTTGCTATCTAGGTTCTGTCCTGATTTCTTCAAGAGGAGGGTATGGGTGGGCAAATGAATGCACTTTTTCAGATCATTCGATCTAATGGACAAAATAAGCTCACGCAATTTACATACGAACACGATTGGAGACGACGGAAAAACCCACAGAGATCAGCTTTAGTTTCTGCTCCGACTGCTGTGAGTGTGTGTTAGAAATCATGAATGGTGAGAGAACATTGTGTTTGGTATGTATTTCATCTTCAAACCAAATTTGGGTCTCCAGCCGACAGTTTCAAACCCGTCTGGCCAGAGCTCTTCTCATAATGTTCCTCATTAGTCCAGTTGACGGAGAGAAGACGGTGTTTTGTGGCTGTTTGAACACATTCGACCACATGAGTGTTTACACTACGAAAGCAATCCGGTCGAATGTGTTTTCACTCCCTCTGGAAGTGGTTGAAAGTGGACAAGCTCAAAGCGTTTTAGATCCTGTTTACACCAGTATTCAGAGTCGTCCACTTGTGATCCCATCAACCAACACGCATCTTAATACCAGGTGTAAACAGGGCCTCAGTGGTTCTGGTGTTTGTAAGTGTAAGTGTGACTATGTAATGCTTCTTTGCTCAGGCCGGCTGTGGTTTGTCAGATGATGTTGGTCTGTATCTGATCTGTGATGGAAGGAGTGACTCGAGCCACAGTCTAATACTGAGAGAGATCGAGACCCTGAGACGAGAGAAGAGCTTCACCGTCCACACCGTCGCACTCAACCGCCATGACAGGTCAACTATAAACACCCGTTCACACCAATATACTTGTAAAGATCATTCTCAATATTAAAGAATAGCAGAGTTCACACCTCGACTATAGCGATAACGGCACAGAGACACGATATCGGTGAAATCACTTTCAGAACGATTTTATCCAGATGATGAATGATAAAATCACTGACAGCCAATCAGAATCCATCCTGCTGTAACGAGTTTGAGCATTTAAAGTGACATAAAAACACTGCTTAATGATACGGTCTGAGACTATCACAACATCCTTGCAGTTTTAACAAGTCCTCATCTATCAGCCAGCTTGATGTTCCCTAATATCATCTTTTTTTTTAAATCCAATTTTAGGGGGTATTTTTAACTAAAAACTAAAATTGTTTTATTTATTTTTAAACGCCGTTTTAGGGCCTGAAAACACAAACTTTTGAAAACTGGTTTCAAAGTGCAAGTTTTTACCCACGTAAACTACAAAACCGTGAGGTCATGCGCATGTGTTCAGTCTATAGATTTGTAGTGTTTCTTTATAAAGTGACATCGCCATCTACTGGCCTGGCATGAATAATACAGCGTTTTTAGTTGTATTTACAGATCCATGTGAATGAGGATCATTTTGACAAAATTGTCGTCTGCACTTGAAAAGTTTCAAAGTGCAAAAGAAAAACTTTTGCATCATTACATTGTCATTGTGTCACACACTTTAAACATTCTATAAGTAACTTTGCAACTACACGTCAAGTAACTCTCATTAGAGTATTAGTAAACTGTTACAGTAGGTTAGGGCTTGCAAAGTTACTTGAAGTTGGTAGAAAGTGGACTATTGAAATAAAGTGTGTTTAACTAATGTTGCTTTGAAATGTATCATAGTGTGTGTAATAGTGTGATTTGATCAGTTTAATGTGTTTGAACAGATCTGGCAGTGAGTTTCTGAAGTGTCTGGCCCATAAAACCGGAGGCCGTTTCCACCAGGCTCCTGAAAACACGGATCCGGATCTGATCAGAAAACTGCTGTCAGACCCGGGCAGTGCAGTGCGTATATGTGCTCAACATCACCATACTGCAGGAGTCTGTGGTGTTCGACACGTTCAAAGCATTTCTGCAGATTCTTTGTTATGAAATGTGTTGATTCTTGTTTGTCCTCAATCAAAGGATCCAGTGCTTCCACAATTTGAGGGGGACGATCTGAGGAAACTATCAGAAGAGATCGAGAAGCTGAGATTGTTCCAGAAACAAGCTAAAGCTTTCAGGTGTGTGTTCGTTCAGGCAACAGTGCTTATGTAATGACTGATGTTATTGTGGACTTTTTAATATGCCGACTTCCTTTTTTTTTTTCATAGGGAAACTATTCTGGGGTCGAGGAACCTGGAGGGAACGTAGACGCTGATCTCCATGCCTGTTCAAATCACTTTATTCAGAATAAACCTACACTATGGAGTAAAACATGTGGAGTAAATATAGTGTGTTTCACTCACTCAAACATCTATAAATCATTTAATAAGGCCTAATGTAAGAATATTTGGTAATACTTTATTTTACAGTGTCCCTGTTAAACCTTTTACTTGTAGTTACTGTAGTTATAACTGCAAATTGTGCATAATAAAAAATAAAAAAACTAACCCTACATATAGTTAATCAATATTACTCATAACTTAAATGCAATTACACTGTAACATGGACACCTTAAAATAAAGGGTTACACTTTATTTTAAAGTGTCAGTATTACAGTGTAATACTACATTTAAGTTATGAGTAATAATAATTAACTATATGTACTTACTATAGGGTTAGTATTAGGATGAGGGTTTGGTTTAGAGTTAATTGTATGTAATTTTGCATGATTTATATTATATGCAAAATAGTTATTCGGCTACTACAGTAATAATTGTAACGTGTAACAATGACACTGTAAAATAAAGTGTTACCAAATAAAGTGTAACAGAATATTTGTTAATACTTAAACATATGGCTAAGAATAACATTTTGGAGACATTTTTGGACAGATTTTTTACATAACCATCAGCTAACGACAACATTTCTGTCATGACAACTCTCTGGGCCCTATTTTAACGATCTGAAACGCAAGTGTCAAGCGCAAAGCGCAAGTAACTTTGTGGGCGGGTCTCGGCGCTGTTGCTATTTTCCCGGCGGGATAAATGACTCTTGCGTCAGGCGCAAATCTAAAATGGGTTGGTCTGAAGTAGCTTCATTATTCATAGGTGTGGTTTGGGTGTAACGTGAAATAAACCAATCAGAGCGTCATCTCACATTCCCTTTAAGAGCAGACGCGCTTTTTCCATAGCGGACTGCTATTGTAACGGCGGATTTGCCAGGCGCGCGCCAGGAGCGGTTCACAGCCAAGGAGAGCAATGCTCTCGTCATGGCCGTAAAAGAGAGAAGTTACAATAGCCGCGTTTCCACTGTCGGGCCAGGGCCGGGCTAGGGCTAACAGCGAGCCGAGCCGGGCCAGTGGCCTCGGGCCTCAAGCACCGGGCTTGCGTTTCCACTGCCGGGCCATTAGCCCTGCAGCGCTGCCCTAAACCCCGCCCTTAACACGCCTTCCTGGATCAAACGTCATACAACCCCACCCATTTCAGCGGGAATTATGATGTTCATTCAGGCAGGAAGTTAGAAAACTTAGATTTTAAGAAGATAGCATGTATTAACTCACCGTCCGCGGCTGCCATAGTGTCCCGACTTGTCTCTCCACTAACAGATGGACGGTGACCCAGCACACCGTCCATCAAGTCGAACCATGGAAAGTTCCTTCTCTGGGCACCGCTTTGTCCATTGTGCGTTTTAATCGCCTTGTACTGCGCCCACAACTTTTTAATTTTTTCCCGAACTTGAAGCGTTGTTCACTGAATGCTTAGCTTAGCAAGTTCAGCAACGATGTATTTTATAACGTCCTCGTTTCTGCACAGAGGAAGCTCCCGAAAAAAAGTTGCTTTATTTTATGATAGTCCGGTATAAAGAGACGAGACGTGGGCTACTGACAGATAAAATAAAAACATGACTGTGATAGCCTTTATGATTGGTCGGATTTCTTCAAGCGTATGTTTTTTTACTATGCGTATCTTCAAGCGTTTACTATGTTTACTATGGTAACGGTTAGCGCGCATAGTCTTTTGCATCACAAACACAAGGCATTCAAACATGAACGCGAGTTAAATTATTTTAAAAGTCTTTAATGCTGACAGAATCATCCGGCGCTGCCGTCTCTCGACTCAGGTATACTCCGCCTCTGTTCGTAACCACTCCTCTAGCCCGAGCTGGCCCGCTCTGGCCCAAGGTATTCGACGGGCCAGAAATCCTGGCCGTTGGCCCTGAGTAAGCCCCGATCAAGCCCCGGAAGTGACAGTGGAAACGCGACTGGCCCTGGCACGCACTAGCACGGCCCGGCCCTGGCCCGACAGTGGAAACGCGGCTATTGAAATGGAGAAACCCACCCAAATTAACTTCGGTTAAACAGGCGTATGATAATTTGGGTAAATGTGTAAGCTAGATGTATGCTTTTATAATAAATTGTATCTATCTATCTATCTATATATCTATCTATATATATATATATATATATATATATCGTAATAATGTATGATTTGCAAAATGAAAACTGCTGCTTCTGTGTAGATGAGAGAATCAAAGGGTATGCGCGTTGTGCACACGCTACATTGATTATGGCCAAGCATGCACCCTTAAAATAGCATGAATAACATGCGCAACGCGCCACTGACTTTAAACTATTTTTTTCCTGGTTAGTGGTGCAATTGTTTTCTAAACCTGCAAAATAGCATGAAGGAACGTTTGCGCCGGAACACGCCTCCTCTTTTTGCGCTGAACCACCCCTGGGAGAACAAGTGTATTTCCTAACTTACCGACGTGCTTCTGTGGAGGGAAAAGTCCGCTTTGCGCGGGTGCAAAATAGGAATGATACATGTGTCGGTGTACAAAGTCACTTGCGCTGGGTGCAAGATAGGGCCCTCTGAGTGTTTGGAATGGTAATAGATATGACCATGTTAACATGTTTGGTCTTGAAGGGAATAGATCTTATACGCTGTTGTTGCCTCTATTATTATTGCTCTTGATGATTATTATCGCTGCTGCTATTATTGCATGTAATATATGAAAATATATTATATAGAATATAAGCAAATATCTCCCCAACTACAGAATAGAATAGGGGCTAAAAAATTAAAACACAAAATGGATAAAATACTTGCTAATGTGGTCTCCCTTTTCCTTTTTTTATTTATTTATTTTATATAATTATTAGCCTATTATTTACAAAAAAAAAGTAACAGACTAACTTAACTTCAAAATGCAAAGAAACACAGAAACAAACCTCTGCAGTTTTTTGTAAATGTTTTATTAACTACTGTAATGGAAACTCATCAACTCAAGTCCTCTGATTAACTTGGCAAAACATATTAGACAAACAAAATTTAAATATAATCTGCATTCACAAATGAACTATAGTAAAATGTATTTATCACACAACAGAAATGTTTTTACAGGTTTTAATGAAATGTTATTTCTGTCACAGTTATAAGGAAAAAGGATCCAAAAGCAGAAGTTCACAGGCTTTAACGGTCTTTAATGAATAAGGTAAACAAGGCAATCTGTCGTTGAAGCACACAGAGCTGGAGAAAACATAAACAGTCAAAAACATCTGTCTCGATGCATGAAGACTTAGATCTGGTCACCCGTAGAGATGGAAGACACTGATTAGTTGGTATCTCAGCCAGGGAACGCAGAGGTACTCATGCAGCAGAAGCAGGGCTCAGAGAACACTTAGATATGCAGGTTGTACCGGACAGACAGGACAAGGTGAGTTCTTCCAAATATCTTATAGACAAGAAGAGAGCAACAGTTGAAACGCATGACATGAAACAATAATCCGACAAATGAATGCTTGAACCAACACTAGATAAAGAGTGAGCATTAAGGAGAAAGTGGGAACAGGTGTCAACGCAAAGCAGCGCGAGCGCTGATTGCGATGACTATGGTGCGGGTAAACAGAGAGAGAGTGTGTGTGGATCTCAGATGAACATACGAAGAGGTGCGTGTGTGTGTGTGTGTATGAAAGGATAGAGAGAAAGGGAGGAGATAACTATGGGAGGCCGTATGGGAAGAAACACATTGAAACACTTGCGTGTTCACATTAGACTTGTACAGACATTTGAAACACTTGCGACACACACTGAAACACTTGCGACACACTGAAACACTTGCGACACACACTGAAACACTTGCGACACACTGAAACACTTGCGACACACACTGAAACACTTGCGACACACTGAAACACTTGCGACACACACTGAAACACTTGCGACACACTGAAACACTTGCGACACACACTGAAACACTTGCGACACACTGAAACACTTGCGACACACACTGAAACACTTGCGTGTTCACATTAGACTTCTACAGACATTTGAAACACTTGCGACACACACTGAAACACTTGCGACACACTGAAACACTTGCGACACACTGAAACACTTGCGACACACACTGAAACACTTGCAACACACTGAAACACTTGCGACACACACTAAAACACTTGCGACACACTGAAACACTTGCGACACACACTGAAACACTTGCGACACACTGAAATTGCGACACACACTGAAACACTTGCGACACACTGAAATTGCGACACACACTGAAACACTTGCGACACACACTGAAATTGCGACACACACTGAAACACTTGCGACACACACTGAAACACTTGCGACACACACTGAAACACTTGCGACACACACTGAAACAACAAAAAAATACAGGTACACAGCAAAAACTCCAGTGTTAAATAACACTCCTGGGAGTGTATATGAGTCCACACTCAAGAGTGTAAAGTGTTAAAATATGAGTGTTAAATTAACACTCAAGAGTGTTAAAGTTAATGAGATAATTAAGTGAATAATTGAGTGATGATTGATCATTATTGAAGACACCTGATGTTAACTAGCAGAATCACTGAAGGAGAAAATCACAAATTGTAAGTCACCGTTATGGTGATCATTGTTTGCTTTAGTTGGGCTCTTGACCACCCGCCCTCCCGACGCCTCCGCTCTGCCAACTTAAACCTTCTCAAACCCATCTCCAAATCAACGCACCGAACTTTGGGGGGCCGAGCCTTCGCCATCGCTGCCCCCACCCTTTGGAACTCACTCCCCATCCACATCAGAAACTCGGACTCACTGACCACCTACAAAAAACTGCTCAAAACTCACCTGTTTCAACTCGCCTACAATCTATAATTAGCACTCTCGTCTTTATTTGTTTGTTTCATTTGTAAAGCGTCTTTGAGTTCTTTGAAAAGCGCTATATAAGACCTATGTATTATTATTATTATTACTGACCCTTATATGTTTACTTTAAATTTTGTTTGGCTGCTGTATCTGAGTTATAACTGTCAGATGAACAAAGAAAAAAAGTGATCTGATGGTGTTGGTTATATTATGACAATCATCATTTGAACTTGATCACTGAACTCATTAAGATCCTTATTTCTGACTTAGATTTATGTTGTTGATTAAAGCATAACTGTGATTCTGCATAAATATCCAGAATTTTAGATATAATACAAAGGATTTCTTAAAGGGCACCTATTATGCAAAATTCACTTTTACATGGTGTTTGAACAGAAATGTGTGTTGGCAGTGTGTGAGCAAAACCACCCTAGAATGATAAAAATTGAATGATGAGATTTTTTACAATCTCAATAAATCATAAGCACTGTCTCAGAATGAGCTGTTCTCAGATTCGGTGCAATGTGACGTAGAATTGCGCAGGCCCCTCCCACGACTGTTGAGTGACACTTCAGTTTGAGCATAGCCCCGCCCTGAGTGAGCTGGACACAGTCCGCCATTGTTCGACGCTTGAGCAGCT
Organism: Leuciscus leuciscus; assembly: GCF_965113295.1. Taxonomy (NCBI): domain Eukaryota; kingdom Metazoa; phylum Chordata; class Actinopteri; order Cypriniformes; family Leuciscidae; genus Leuciscus; species Leuciscus leuciscus. The sequence goes on along the minus strand of NC_138725.1, from coordinate 74,546,825 downwards.
GTAGACAAGAATGTGTCCTAAGCGATTGAGGTGTTTTGTTGTTGGATGTAAGAATGAACATATCAGTCTTCATTTACTCTCGTTGTTACTCGAGGATGGATCTGTACCAACTGTTCGTGATCCAGATTACACTCTCCGGAGCGACAGGCCTAACGTTACTGATCATGGCAGAAATGAAAGTGAGAGCGCGCACTTTATGACAGCTCATCGAATAGTTTTACAGATTTACAGTGTACCAGTTTATTAAGCACAGACTGAAAAGGTGTGTATATATTTGTTTGCTGTTAGTTGTAACGAGTGTTTTGTGTACTTCGCTGTGTATGTTCCATGATAATGAAAGGGAGAGAGAGAGAGTTTATGGATAAGACTTTAATGCTCACATCTTATACTGTGTTTATTTAGCTGTTCTTACAGTGATTCTCTGGAGTAAAACTAACGCTTCATCTTTTGTGTGATGTACAATAAACTTAATTGAACTCATCAGTATATTTTGGTCATCATTCGGACGAGGTCTGCTACAGCAGGCTTGTATTAATAGTGGATAAAATCAGATGACAAATAAGTTATAACCATAATTAAACTAAACTATACCTGTTTAATCTCCATACAGTATATATTCTCTGGCGCTGTGGGCATTATTGTCCGACTCCGAGTCAAAATGAACACGCTACTGAGAGTTTCTGGTTTGATATTATCCATAGACAGTATATAAACTTGACACAGCGACCCCATTGGATTCAAGGGAGACAAGTGAAGTCACTTAGAAGCACTCACTTCCTGATGGCTGAGCGTACTGCGCAGACTCAAACTGAGCTTGACGACGTAGATGTGACGTGAGCAACCCGTCTGTCTTCTAGTAGCTGTGCCAAGAGAAATCTGAATCATTCCCTTCCGAATCTTGCAGAGACGGAGAGTGTGAGTAGGAGCTGTCCATGAGCTAGGAGCAGGAGAAACTTTTGCTAAGTATTCTGATTAATTATTTTGTCATTTTGCCTCCACGTCCCCCCGATTGCGCGTGAGCTTCTCCTCCTGTCCATACGGTAATCTCTCTACTGTGCGACAGAGAGTCGCGTGGGCATGACGCAATCGTTAGCCTATTTTTACAAAAACTGAATCTACGGAGCCATAACGTAAGATACAAGGTAATGGAGCCTTTTATACATTTTCGTGTTTCTTTAGAAATAAATAATGGACAAATGGAGTCTTTAAACGCCTCAGATGTAAAGTTATTCGCTGTCAAAGTGACGCCAAAATGAATGGGAGTCAATGGAATGCTAACAGCAGGTGATGGTCCGCTAGCCAATGGCGGCACCCGGGAAAACTTCAAAATAATATGAAACCCTGCCCGCCTGATATTATCAGATGAGATTGTCCTGACTGAAGCGCGAGCTCGTGAGGCTCCGCCCCCTGGGCCGGCAGCAGCAGTTCATTTGCATTTAAAGGGATACACACTAAAACAGCGCATTTTTCTGAGCCCCAAAAAATGACAATTTAAACATGCTGTAAAAAAATATCTGTTGGGTATTTTGAGCTAAAACTTCACATACATACTCTGGGGACATCAGAGACTTATTTTACATCTTGTGAAAAGGGTCATAATAGGTGCCCTTTAAACGTTGTTTAAAAAAAAAAAAAAAACACACGTCTGTGTGTTTCTTTTAGGCACACACAGACGTCAAGATTCAGTCAATGCATCTCAACAATGGTGACGAGCAGAATATTCAATTAGGAAAAGTAAATTACATAGACAATTCAGATCATAATTTATTCATACCACAATGCATGATGGGAGCCATTAATGAGTTGTGATTGGTGGTAGCCACTGCAACATGCTTTATTATTGTCACCATTGTTGAGATTCACAGGATGATTATTGATGTCTGTGTTTCTAAATAAATTCATTTGAAAGTGTTTTGATCAGAACAATGTTTATTAAATAGTTTGGATTATAGGAAAAACACTGATAATCATATGCTGTAGAATCACAGAGCTGCTGTAATTAACAAGTTTAACCAAACTATCTCAATAAGTTTCATTTTTCGGATCACAACATGATTATGTTTAAACAACCAACACCATCAGATCACATTTTTTCTTTGTTCATTTGACTATTATAAATCAATAACAGCAGACAAACAACATTTAAAGTGAATGTATAAGGGTCAAGAGCCCAACTAAAGCAAACACTGATCACCATAATGGTAACTTACAATTTGTGATTTTCTCCTTCAGTGATTCTGCTTGTTAACATCAGGTGTCTTCAATAATGATCAATCATCACTAAATTAATCACTTAATTATCTCATTAACTTTAACACTCTTGAGTGTTAATTTAACACTCATATTTGAACACTTTACACTCTTGAGTGTGAACTCATATACACTCCCAGGAGTGCTAATTTAACACTGGAGTTTTTGCTGTGTATATACACAACTAAAGCACACATCCACGTTTTATTTTGTATGTATGCGCAAGTGTTTTATGGATGTGTATGCGCACATCGAGTTTATATGTATGTGTGAGTGTTTATAGGTGTATATGCATGGAAGTTTATATGTATGTGCGAGTATTTATAGGTGTATGCATGCGTCAAGTTTATATGTATATGCAAGTTATTCACAAGTGTATATGCATTCATTACTAACATAATATGTATTGGTATGGATTTCATATTAGTGTGCACGTGTATTTCATATATGTCTTTTGAACATCCAATAGTATACATGTATATGCGAATAATTAGGTGTATATGCACGTGTGTTATGTAGGCTATGTATTGATAAGCGAAGTTTGATTTAAATCCTACATGGCGCCTCATATCGTTATATTAATAATCACATCAATATATTATTCTAAGGTTGTACAGTTGCCAGATCTTGTATGAAACCCATCCTTCTCACGCACTCAACACATCATACAAATTTCAACCCATTTGTGAGCTCAACCTGGCAACCTACAACCCAGTTGTGCCGTCGATATCTGCGCAGGTAGTAGACGCGGGAAGTTGAACAAGCGTTACTGGTAGAAATGGGAAAAGACTCCGTGGTAAGTAGGCTAAATATTTATTATTTTAATATTAAGTTATTTAACGCAATTAACGCAGCATCCGTTTTTTTTCTGTCATCCTTTGGCTGCATGGCGTTACATTATATGATGCGCTTTTATTCTTGCTAATGCTTTTAAACCATTCAAGCCATATCTTCCTATATGAAAAAAACCTGCATGGTTCATATATAGCAACCATATATCTTCCTTACTTAAATCAGCCAGAATTACCTTCTGTGTTTCATATAAGGCCAATACATGTCCTATACAAAATCAGACCGATTATGGCCCATTTCATACTAAATAGCACACATATAACTTATAGGGGATTTTTGCGTTATATATGAATACTGTTAAAAGACTTATATGAGTTTTACATGACAAAAGTATGCAAATGTATATGGTATTAGTAGAAATATATAAAATTCATATATAAATCATTTAAAGTTCTTATATTGAATCATATGCTAGTCAAATTAAAGTCATATAGAATTTATACACATTTTGTGTCATTTGTTCATGTGTTTCATACAGATTTCATGTTTTGATGACCAACATCTGATTCACTTATATGCAGTTGGCAAAATTTTAAAGGGATACTCCACTTTAAAATGAGAATTCTGTCATCATATACTCACCCTCATGTTGTTTCAATCCTTTATGAATTTCTTTCTTCTGCTGAACAGAAAGGAAGATATTTAGAAGAATGTCAGTAACCAGACAGTTTCTGGTCTCATTGACTTCCAGAGTATATTTTTTTCCTACTATGGAAGTCAATGAGACCAGAAACTGTCTGGTTACTGACATTCTTCTAAATATCTTCCTTTCTGTTCAGCAGAAGAAAGAAATTCATACAGGTTTGGAACAACATGAGGGTGAATATATGATGACAAACCTTTATGAAGACTGTTAATTTGTGAACTGTCTGAGCCTGTTGTTTGTGAACAAATCATAACATATTATTGCAAATGAACAAAGGTGAGTCAAATATGTTTCTAGAACAGTGATTAAAATGTTGAAAGTTGGCTGGAATATGGTTTTGTATATGTGACATGAACTCTGGTGGTGATGCACTCTCTAAAAACTTTTAATATGATTTACTCAATTTTTTGGGTGAAACATTTTTACACTTAGAATTGATTACATTTTTAAGCAGTGAAATCAATTACATACACTGTATTACAGTAACTGAGTAAATGTAAGTGAAACAAATTAAATAGATCTGAGTAACTGCATTTGGTGCATTAACAAATAAAATTGAATAGAAATAATTGGGGGGGAAACATTTAAAAACAAATATTTATGAGTAATATTAACTGTGTTTATCTGCCAGTCATATTAACTTTTTTATTTCCTCTAAACCTTTGTAAAAATATTCCATACAACCACCGGTATAACTACATGACATTGGCCTTTATTGTCGATGAGTAGCCTACAGCAATACAGCATATTTTACACTATTTTTAACACATATACAATATTGCCTACATTTAAACTCATGTAAGAAACATTTTCTAAGTAAAGATTAAACATTTAGGCCTAAACATTCAAGTAATTCAAGTGTATTTAACCGGTCTGTTATCCAATATCCACCGGATCAGCGCTGATTCCCGTGCCGGAGATGGACTCGCCTCTGCGGGGGAACCTCTAAAGCCGCCTTTCCACTGCAAACGACAAACGACAGCCGTCGGACCGGAAGTCATTCATTTCCAATGGAGAGTCGTACGGGAGCTGCGGGGAGTTCCGATCATATGCGTATGCGGAAATTTCGGATCCGATTTGAGCTTCGGATGCGTTGAAATATCTGAACTTCTGCGGCTAGACCGTATGCGACCGGTCGACCGGATGTGATGTATTCTAATCAAAACTATGAGCGCGAAGCTAGAATTGCCAATATTTTAATACTTTATTGTAAACGCTATTCCTGCAAAATGACGGTTATTAATAATAATGGCTGAAAAAATATTTGTATCATTATTAAATCAATATTTATATTGATTAGCTCTATAAAATCGACTGTTTTTTATATTAGATGTATTGAGGGTCATTCGTTTTGTGTGGATATATTCATGCATGCATTATATTCATTAAAATCATTAATTTTACCATTGTGAATAGCCGAGGGTAACGGTTGCTTAACGACCAATTTCAAAGTTCCTTGCGACTGACACCAGGGGGTGAAATGCGACAATCGAATGCGAATGTCGTCCCAGATAGCCACTGGACGCTGTAACGGAACAGGGCCGCAACCGCAAAACGATAGAGCCGGGTCTGGCACGCATCCGCCTCACGGACTCGTTCCTGAGTCCAAACGCACATCGGGCCGAAGCCGTTTCTGGTCTGTTTTTAGGGGTTGTTGCGGATATGTGCCAGCGCCGATCCAGCACCGCCTGATCATCCCGTTACAGATGCGTAACGGGTGCGTGAAACGATTCCGCCTACCGGAGCTGTGCCGGATGTGTTACGATTCCACTTAAATCACCACTGGATTGTCCTTTTGCCTTATTTTCGGCATTTTTGTCAGTTAGGGTATAGTAACCTATGCTACCTAGGCATACATAAAGTTATTTTATAATAATGCTCTGTCTATCTACAGTAATTATCTTATATAGTTTTTCTGTGTAAAATAACTATGAAGTTATGTATAAAAATGCAATAAGTACATACATTCAAATATAAAGTTTGTATATTTACAGTTTTAATTTTTGGTCAAAGTTGTGAAACTAGACCTGCAATCTCTAATTAAGTACTTAATAATAGCAAATGTACAGTGAATTTCTGTTAAATTAACTAAACATACAAGTACGGAATACCTGCACACTTACAGTATTCATTAAACAAACACTGAACATCAAGATACGTGAATGATAGGAAATACAAGCTTAGTATAGAATTTAGAACATGTAAAAATATCCACATTAAAAGGCAATTGCTGTATGCCTTTATACTCTAATATAACTTGTTTTAAACATTTACAATTACATTTTTTCCAAAGTGACTTAAAATTAAGAGAACAATAGAAGCAACAAGTGCAGTGACAAGTCCCAGTTAGTGTAGCACAGTGCACAAATTATTTTTTTATTAAAACAAAGATTTAGTATTATTGGGTCAAGTGTTTATGAAAAGATGGATCTTTAGCAGTTTCTTGAAAATGTGTTGAGTTGGGCAGGTCATCCCACCAGCAGGGAACAGTCCAGGGAAAGGTCAGTGAAAGTGATTGTGTGTCTCTTTGGGATGATGGCACCACAAGGCGCCGTTCACTTGCAGAACACAAGCTTCTGAAGACACACAGATCTGAAGCAGTGAGTTTAGGTCTTGCTGCAGCATCTGGATCAGTTGCAGAGGTTTGACTGATGCTGGAAGAGCTGCAATAGTCCAGTCTGGATAGAACAAGAGCTTAGACAAGGAGTTGTGTGGCTCCGATAGGAAGGGCCGGATCTTTCTGATGTTGTATAAGGCAAATCAGCAGGATCACACAGCAAGGATGGTTTGGCTGAAACCATAAGCAGTTCTGTCTTGGCAAGGTTGAGTTGAAAGTCATTCATCCAGCAAGAATTTTCCATCAGGTAGGCTGAGATGCAAGCAGCAACCGTCAGATCCTTTAGCTGGAATGAAAGGTAGAGATATGTGTCATTAAGTGATAGGAAAAGTCATGTTTCTAAATGAAAAAGCCTAGTTACGCTACCAACAACAACAAAAAAATTAAATAGATGGGTGGAATCTAACACAATCGTGGTCTTACTGTAGTAAAACCAAACCTTGTGCAGTGGCCTCACAAGGATCAAATGAATATTCATATGGGAAAATATAGTATAAAACAAATTACATTTTCTGCCACTTTTAGTGAAATCATATGGAATCAGAAGACTCGGCCATTACAATATTTTAAATTACTTCTTCCCATACCTTGTTTGCCATGATAATTCTGCTTTCCACTTGACCTGAAATCACAAAAAAAAAAAAAAAAAAAAAACTCAGTATTACATTTACACATGTAAGAATATGTTCCACTGAGACAATGCAAAACCTAAACTGACTATGATCTGGAAGCTGAGCAGGAAAGGCTAACAGTGAAGTTTTGAGCTGAGACACCTAACCTTAGGGGTGTAAGTTAACTGTCTGTTCATCTGGATCAATGCAATTTTCATAACCAATGATCAAAAGTATCCTATGAAAAAGGCTACTATGATGACCCCAGGCCATCCAAAATGTAGATACGTTCATTTCTTCATCAGAACACAAACATTCTATCAACTTTTATTTTATAAGCCTAATATATGCACATATATGCATTCTAGATAGCTACGTGTTGGCAAGCAGATGCAGCCAGAATATGCAATTTATCATGTTGTGTTCATATTCTAGTCTCATGTGCTTTCCTGTATCAAGTACAGTATTTACTGAATTCGTTTTCTTAACAGTCTTGAGATAACGTTAGCCATGTTTAACCCTTACGAAAATTAACTATGGTTTAACCACAAAGAAAAAAAACAAGAAAAAAAACATGGTAGGCCAGCTAGGCCTATTTGTTTTTGTAGTATAACTGTGGTTATTAAAAATGGTAATAAAAATTGGTTAGTTAAAACCGAGGATATTTTTTAAGAGAAGAATTTTCAGCTTCCAGACAGTGATTCAAAATGTCCCGCCATTTAAGAGATTGATTTACTGACAGATACTATCGCGTATTAACGAAGATTTTATTCACAATTAAACGGACTTTGATATGTATAACAAGTCTACGAAAGCTTGTTTTAGGTCTTTTGAGGTGTGGGTTCAACTGATCTTTCTTAAAACAGATGGAAAATGTAAAGATGCATTGCTACATTTTCAGTGTTTTGCCCTCCAGCTCTCGCCAGTTATGACAGAACATAATTTAAGAATGCTAACGTTAGCTTGAAAACTGTAAACGTAACACAAATGTAATATAAAATATCGTTCACATGTAACTTAGTATATGAGACTCTTACCTCAGCCGGTGATCGGTTGGCATGATGTCCGCTGACGAACAAGGCTCACAGAAAAGGGTGTTATTTCCAAAGAATCCAAACGGACTGACAGACAACAGCTCCTGCTCACGGCTGCTCTTGACGAACACGATTGCTTTGAACCACTGTTGATCTCACAGTCTACTTCACGAGAGTAGACTGAATTCAAATCTCCCGCTTGCCCAAACTCGATCCTGATCAGCTAACGTTAACCGTTGTGGGCGGGAGTAAACAGCGGAAAAGTAATGGCGGCGAATTTGAATCTGCGTCATCTCGCGCGCGCGCGCGCGCACTCACACACACACAAAGCCCTGAATGTGCAGCAACGGCAAATGCCTTTTATTTGCAAATATTTGCTGTATAATGACAAAACGGTAAAAATCTGTAAAAAAAATACAGACAATTACTTGTAAAATTACACTTTTTTTTTTACAGTGTGTGCTGTAACGGACCTGTTGCTGTATAGTTTTTAAACACTGATAATATTGTTCAGCTTAATGACAATGCATTTATCTCATGCTCTAAGATAGAAAAATAAATATGCAGACAGGTAACCATGTTGTTTTGAAAATGTTTATTCCACGGAGTTCTTCACACAGTTTGAGAAAAGTATTTCGGATGTGGTCCACATCAGGTAGTCTCTGTCAAAACAGTGTTGGCTCAAATCTGTTTTGCAGATATGGGCCAGAGCAGTTTTTAGCCCTTTTTTAAATGCAGTCGGCTCAGATATGTATCACAGATTCGGGCCACACCAGTGTAGCCTATGTGAAAACAGTATCGGCTCAGATTCATATTGCAGATCTGGACCAAATCAGTGTCAGACACAGCTAATGTCTTTCGGTTACCTATGGGAAAAGTGATCTGGGCCAGATCTGTAAAATGATATAAATACTGAACTGATGGCAGTTAGATTGTTTAAGCTGAAACCTCTGTCTGGCACGGATCTGGTTCACAATCAGAAAACGTCTCTAAGATAGAAACGGAGGCACATGGGCGTAGGTTTAGGGGGGGACGCTAGGTACTAGTCCCAATCAATATTTTGAGATGACAAATTTGTACCCACCAATATTTAGCAAGCTCCTTTGAACTGCTATTTGGATCTTTGCGCTGCTATTTGGATCGATTCCAACGGCCAAAACAACGACAGTACAAGAAATGCCGTAATTTGATTGGCGGCGGTGTATCTGACAGGCTACACGCGCGGGCCGGGGCTACTTTTGTGCCTGCACTGGCAGCGAGCGGGTGGTGTGTGTGTGTGTGTGTGTGTGTGTGTGCGTGCGCGCGGGCGTCGACGACGGTAAGACGGTAAGGGCTGTCTCTCTGCCACATACAAAGGCCAGAGTAAAACATTTTAATATTCCGTTTTTTGCCACTTTTTGTACTTTGTAGATAGATCAGCTATGCCACCCAAGAAGAAGAAAGGGGACATACGAAGCTTTTTCATAAAGCAGAGTGTAAGTAGGCAAAATAACTAGCCACACAAATAAACTAGCAGTAGTAGTGACTGACCAGGCTTTCAAATGCAGATTCTACTGTGGAAAATAGTATTGATTGGTGATAGTATGTGTTACCATGTTGTTACAGTTAAACCTAGCAGCAGCAATCTTTCAACTAAGGTTAAGAGTATTGATTAGGCTGTGCAACACTGATAGACTCATAGAAGTCACGCTATCATGATAGAATGCTACGTTAGCAAGTCACTGAATGTTCATTAGCTGACCTTAACTTAGAATCTTGCAGTCAACATAAACAGTGGATCTGAGACATTTTTCGTTTCTACATTCTATTTATGTAATGTATTTGTGAGTGAGTGTAGCCTAAGAATTTAATATTTAAGAATAGAATATATCAATAGAATTTGATATAGAATAGTAGATACAATTTTAGTATTAATGGAATACTGTAATCATGGATAATAATAATAATAATAGATAATAATAATGGATTTGTTGTGTTGAATGCATACTATGATAGGCTACGTGTGTATTTTATTCATTTGTTCATTATTTAATTACATATAGAAAACTCATTCCAGGGGGAGGGGGAGGGGGATGTCCCCACCAAAGCTGAGGCCAAACCTACGCCCTTGCGGAGGCAAGGGGCTTAAAACGGATCCGTGCCAAATGTAATTGCTATCTGGGGTGCGCAGTGGAAAGGCGGCTTAACTTTACACCGCCGTCCTGCGTCACTCACAGCCGAAAGATACTGCGACGCGACTGACTCCATAACCTGCCAATAAACACACAGTGCACAGTTCTGAGGACAGTTTATCATCCAAATTAGTTATATTCATTATGTTTAGGAATATAGTTGTGTGTTTTTTATGCAAGGCGTTACAATCACCCGAAAAGGCAGGCGCGAGTCGACACTCGTTTAACTCGTGAGTAACATGTCTCTGTATGTTCTTTCGCATTAAATAAAATGATTTAAAGCACATTAATGATTATACAGATAAAATAAAACATACACACACCTGAATTTCACAGAGGAAATGCACCAATTCTGCAACGCTGAGAAGAGAAGGGGAGAACTGTTCTGGAGACTGAAGAGAGTTCATACAGCGCACGCTCACTCAACCGTTGAGCTGTCGTCGTCACGTCAGAGGGTGGGGGAGGGGTGCATTGTTTTAATTGAGTAAACTTTATCTTCTTTTTTTTTTCTTCTTCTTTTGGATTTGGTTGGCGGCTGGCATCCAGCTTATAGGTGCATTGCCGAGTAAACTTAATCAATTTCTTATGCGTGTTAAATATGAATAATGTTGATTTTATTTTAGTAATATTTGTGGTTCTTGAAACAGATCAGTTTAATTATCCATTCTCAAATATTGTGATGGAAATTTCACAAATATATTAGCTCAGTGTATTTTAAATAAATAATTGGTTAGTCAAATACTAAATTATTTTAGTGAAAAACTTTTTATTAACTGTAAATGTCAGACAAAATTAATTGTTGGAGTTTTAGTCAATTATTTCGGTATGTTCAACTCAAACTATCAAGTAAATGATATTCAGAGATTTTATTAAGTGAATAAAGTAAATTATTGCTGTGATATTTACTAAGCCACTGAATAATTTTTTTCCGATTTTTTAGAATTTATTTTTTATTTTACCCATAAGAATCACTTCGACATTTAGGAAAGTTTTATGTTTGTAGGTTAAGAATAGAACTGCATGTTGTATACCATAGTAGTACTGTGATAAAGTTTAGAGAAATTGTCACAAATGAAAATGAAAACAGGTGATGCAGGATTTAAAATGAAAACTATTTATTTATATGTGAAATATGCAACTGTATCTTGTAGAACAAACTCTAATAAATGTGTGCTTGTGTGTGTAGTTTAAATGTTGTGTTTCATCTAAGGCTGATTATAGTAACCATGATTGACCACAGGCATAGGGCTCGACTTAGGACAAGATAAGAACAAGCATGAGTGAAGTACAGCCTTACACTGACTGGTAAACTGCACTGTGTTTTATACACGTCCATGCTGGACATTCATATTAAATTAGCATTATTTTCCTATGTTTTTACATCATGAAAATCTATATGGCTTCAGTTGTATGTAGGACATATTTGACATAATATGATTAAAAATATACTAATATTATACAATTTATATATGTGGTTTTTGCAGCATATATGTCCCTTACAATATTCTGTTGGAACATATAAGAATCACGGGAGTTTTTAGCAAACCTTTTCCATATGGGTTACTTATTTTATAAAACTTTAAAAGAGGAAAGCGCATCACTCATTCCTGAGAATACATTTGACATCGCAGCCTGACCTTGGCGGAAATAAATAGGCTATCCTACGCCAAAAGTACCAGAGAAAAAGTCTCAGCTGTGCTCAGTTCTCTTACGAGAGGTCTCTCGTACTGCGTAAGATATCTTACGCTAGGGGAAAACCCTTTTCCGCGAGATATTGAAGCCAAAAATTATCCTTAATTTTTAATAATGCAAAACGCGTTGCGGCAGCATGCAGACATAGGCGAGACAGCTCGCGCGCCTATTGGCTGCTCTGCGGCAACTGCAGCAGCCTATCGAGCGAGGCCTGGCGTGACGCCAGACCCAATCAGGGTGCTTCGCGCCCGCTGCGTCACGTCCCGCCGAAACGGGCGTGGTCTAGGCCTATAAATACCGCTCGCAGGCAGCTATTATCTGATTTTTCATCCTTCAAGCGAAACACACGCATCGCTGGAGCTGGAGAAGAAGCTGCGCCGTCCGAGAGAGAGCACCTTCAGCGGGACGAGTCACCGAAGTCGCTGGCCGCGCCGCCTTCCTTGCTTTCCTGCTGCGCTTTCCGGCGTTATGTCCTTTCTCTGCTACTGTGTTTATGTGTGTGTGTGTGTGCTCGCCGCCGCGACACACACTCTCATTGCACTAAAAGAGCTGGGCGTCTCTCTGATAATACTCGCGCTGACTGAGTTACAATGTGTCTCCCCCTGTGGCCCAGTGGCAGACTCTCAGGTTTTTGCGCGCGAGAGACCCGCATTCGATCCCGGGTCTACCGGCAGATAAAATTATGCCGTCAATGCTCGCTCTGTCAGTTCCCTGAAAAGGCGACTGCAGATGTGTATTTTGCAGCCAACGAGCGCGTTGTACAACCCGCTCGCCTGCACCCAAACACCGTTTCTATGGTGTTCCGTGCGTCACTGGCGTAAGGAGAAAAGAGAGTTTTCTGGTCCCGCTGCGGACGGACCGACCTCCATCTCCTATACATTTCTCATTCCCCTCTGAAATTCAGGCGACTGGAAATGTCAATATTGCAGTGAACGAGCCTGTTGTAATGCATGCAGGCCTGCAATAAACGCCAGCATGTTGACGCTCTCTGTTTCTATGGCAACTTCTCGCTCGTTCAGTTCCAGTAAATGTGACTGTTCCAGTGTATTCTGCAGTAAACAAGTTGGCGACGCAGCACGCTTGCCTGCACACAAACGCCGCTTTTACGGCTACCCAGATAAATCCCATAAGTGTGAATTTTCTGGTGTCCCGGCCACGGCCGATGGTGTTTTATGTGTAGAAGGAATGCCCACTGCCCAGTGCCCATCTCTACACACAAGCACAGCCCGTCACACAGGGCTCGCGCACATAAATCGACTCAGATCGATTGCGCATCAAACGTGGTAAATGTGCCCACTACCCAGTGCCCACAAACACTACGTTATGCATGTCTCACGTTTTCTGTAAAAACGAAACCAACGTGCATTCGCTTCACTCAGGCGATCAATGCTTTCTGTGTGGTAAATGTGCCCGCTATCCCGCGCCCACATCCACGCACAGGCATGACAGTTCCTACGGGAATCGCCCAGCCCTCCCCCTCTTGGTTGACCGCCGCAGAGGAGTCGAGCACGGGTAATCTGCCCGCTGTTATCAGCGCGCCCCTGCCTCAAATGTCACGAGCGCGACGCTTGTGTTACAGCACACCGAAGCCTCTCCATCGCTGAGCGAACGGAGCACGCTTCGTATTCAACCCCTAGCTATTCATGCAGATGCATGGGCAAAGCTGCCTGGGGTTTCGAAGTGGGTGCTAAACATTATAAAAAGAGGCTATTCGCTGCAGTTTTGCCGACGCCCTCGCCTCTATACGGCGCGCGTCGAGACCACGGTAAAACAGAAGTAGCACATTTACTTCGAGCCGAAGTGGTGAAACTATTGAACAAAGGGGCCATAGAGCCTCTCTCTCAAGTTCAGAGCGAAGGAGGGCTATACAGCAGATACTTCCTGGTACCGAAAAAAGACGGGGGTCTCAGACCCATACTAGATCTAAGGCAACTGAACAGAGTGCTTGTGAAGCGACGGTTCAGGATGCTCACGACCAGACAAATCCTCGCGCAGGTTCGCCAAAGAGATTGGTTTGTGTCAATAGATCTGAAAGACGCGTATTTTCAAATACAGATAGCGTCACGTCACAGGCGATATTTGAGATTCGCCTTCGAGGGCCAGGCATATCAGTACACAGTCCTGCCGTTCGGCTTATCCATGGCACCCCGTACATTTACGAAGTGCATGGATGCGGCGCTCGCACCCCTCAGAATGAGAGGCGTACGAGTACTGAACTATTTGGACGATTGGCTGATTCTAGCGCAATCGCGCTCAGTGCTCATAGAACACACGACCGTTTTACTCGATCACCTCGAGAATTTGGGTCTCAGTGTCAATTGGGCGAAGAGCTCTCTGTCACCCAGTCAGAAGATATCTTTCCTGGGCACAGAGTTGGACTCGCTGTCCATGATAGCGCGACTAATGCCACAGCGCGCGGTCGACATTCAACGCACAGCGAACTCGTTCCGCTGCGGCGCGTCTGTCCCGCTCAAGAGATTTCTGAAGATGCTGGGTCTCATGGCCGCAGCATCATCAGTACTCCAGCTGGGCCTGCTCCGCATGCGCCCGCTGCAGTTTTGGCTGAAAGCGCGAGTCCCACGCCAAGCGTGGGCATCCGGTTTGATTCGCCTCAAGGTCAATCAGAAGTGTGTCACAGCTCTGAAACCTTGGAGAGCAAACGACTGGTACCAGTCAGGTGTAAGCCTGGGGACTTCCTCGAGGGTGAAAGTGGTGTCCACGGACGCGTCCACCTCGGGATGGGGAGCGCTGCTCGAGGGCAGACCGTTCTTCGGCCAGTGGTCGGAACGGGAGAGGCTCCTGCACATAAACTGCCTCGAAATGCTGGCAGTAGACAACGCGCTAACGTGTTTTTGTCCCCAAATAAAAAGACGCCACGTCCTGGTCCGTTCGGACAACGTGTCTGTGGTGTCCTACATAAATCGCCAGGGCGGCCTCAGGTCCAGGAACCTGTACAGGCTAGCAGAACGCCTCCTGGTATGGGCTTAGCGCAACCTGCGCTCGCTCAGAGCAGCGCACGTGCCTGGGATCCTGAATATAGGACCAGACAGACTGTCCAGGAACAATGTTCCGGCAGGCGAATGGTCTTTACACCCACAGACAGTCCAACTGCTGTGGAAGAAATTCGGCAGAGCGGAAGTAGACCTGTTCGCGTCTCAAGAAAACGCTCACTGTCCGGAATTTTTCATTTTTAAAAGGACAATTTCGCTCCGCTCACACCACGAGTCTGAAGCATGCTCAGTCAAGCCTGACCCCGAATCCATCTGTTTTGCACAGTCATCAACAGTAGACTATTTTCAGTCAAAACTCGGCTCAATAATGAAGTTTAAAAAGTAGCCTACTTCAAAAAGGAAAATGAGAAGTCATACAGTTGTGCTATTAAAACTAACTAACAATGATAATGGGGTACAAGAAAACGAATGTGGAGACCAGGGGCCCGTTCTTCGTACGTTGCTTAAAACATCCGAGATCTATGAGACATCCAAGATGATATCATCGTGGTAATCATGATCTGGCTAATTAGGTTCTTCGAACACACCTGCCGGTTATGATTAGTATCGCTGGATTGAGTTAGTGAGATAATTCATGCGCTGGTTTAAAAGGGGATATGTATCGATAGTAGAAACATTGATCAGCAACGCTGCTATTGGCTGCTCAGCGTGGCCAAAGAGCGCGCTCAGTTTTTCTCCTCAGCAGAGCAAGAACTAATAGTCGAAGTTTATTCGGAATTTTAATGTTTAATTAAAACGCCAGGGAACACCTCAAAGTCTGCAAAAGCCAGGAGAGAGGGCTGGCAAAAAGTAGCAGACAATTGAAATCCGTTAGAAGTGGCCATGTTAGATGTTTTTATCACTTATTAGCCTATATCTTTGTATTTTAATAATTGCATAATTACTTCGTTCATTGTAATGTCAGAGTCACCACACTAGAACATGGAAACAAATAAAAGTGAAGTACAAAAATATTCTACATAATGGTAATTTTTAGTTCTCTTACGAGAGGTCTCTCGTACTGCGTAAGATATCTTACGCTAGGGGAAAATCCTTTTCCGCGAGATATTGAAGCCAAAAATTATCCTTAATTTTGTAATAATGCAAAACGCGTTGCAGCAGCAATGCAGACATAGGCGAGACAGCTCGCGCGCCTATTGGCTGCTCTGCGGCAACTGCAGCAGCCTATCGAGCGAGGCCTGGCGTGACGTCAGACCCAATCGGGGCACTTCGCGCCCGCTGCGTCACGTCCCGCTGAAATGGGCGTGGTCTAGGCCTATAAATATCGCTCGCAGGCAGCTATTATCTGATTTTTCATCCTTCAAGCGAAGCACACGCATCGCTGGAGCTGGATTAGAAGCCGCGCCGTCGAGAGAGAGCACCTTCAGCGGGACGAGTCACTGAAGTCGCTGGCCGCGCCGCCTTCCTGCCTTCCTGCTGCGCTTTCCGGCGCTTATATCCTTCTCTTTTAATTACACTGTATTTCTGTGTGTGTGTGTCGCCGCCGCGACACACATTTCTAAAAGAGCTAGCGTCTTTTTAAAGATGCCTTCCTGCGGCTCGTGCAGAGCCACACTCAGCGACGGGGACCACCACGTGATCTGCGTTTCCTGCCTGGGTGAGGAACATGCAGCTCTCGCGCTCGCTGACGGCGGATGCCCTCACTGCGAGCTGATGGCAATGGCGACTCTGAGGACTCGCCTAGCCGTCTTCACCGAGACTGCTCCCCCGCCCGCCGCGGCGTCGCGGCGTAAAAAGCGCCGTGCCCAGCGGGCCCCGGAACCCTCCCTCAGCCGCCAAAGCTCGCCGGTTCGCCCGCTTGCTTCCCCGGCTTCTTCTGTTTCGCTTCCTGACGGACAGCGGCCGCCGTCTGCCGCCGCTTCCGTTGATATCGCGGATGAGGAAGCCCTGCTGGGAGAGGATGATTCCTGCTCTATCCTGGCGTCAGGCAGTGAGGATTGGGCGGGCTCTGAGGACCCCGCACCCCCTGCCCGCACATCGTCAGGCAAGAGAGCTTCCATTGAGACGGAACTCATGCGAGTACTCGCACAGGCCGCGGCGAGCCTCGGCCTCGAGTGGTCTTCGCCTGAGCAGCCCGCTCACAACCGGCTGGATGGATTTTTCCTGCCTGGGGAGCGCGCTTCGCCTGTGTCCAGACCGGCGCCCTTTCTTCCTGAGTTACACGAAGAAGTCGCCAAGTCCTGGAGCGCCCCCTATTCTGCTAGAGTGCGTCCTGCTGTTTCTTTGGCATTCTCCGCCGTTGACGATGCCAAGAACAAAGGATACCTCTCGCTGCCGCCGGTTGAAGAGGCGATAGCGGCCCACTTATGCCCGCCCTCCGCTGGACTGCGCGCTAAGCCGGCCCTACCCTCTAAAGCTTGCCGCACGACGTCAAGCTTGCTCCACCGCGCTTTCTCCGCCGCCGGGCAAGCTGCGTCAGCGTTGCACACCATGGCAACGCTCCAGATCTTCCAGGCCGATCTCCTCCGTAAGCTGGATGAGGAAGGACCTGACGCGATCTGCGTGCCGGACTTAAGGAGTGCCACGGACCTCGCTCTTCGTGCTACTAAGTCCGCAGCACAAGCCATTGGACGGACTATGGCTTCTCTCACCGTGTCTGAGAGACATCTCTGGCTGACGCTCTCGGAAATGGCCAAGTCTGAACGCACCGCGTTCCTCGACGCCCCGCTTTCCGCTACAGGCCTCTTTGGATCCTCCGTCAAGGATTTCGCGGAGAGATTTGCAGAGGTACAGAAAGCGTCTCAGGCTATGAAGCACTTCCTCCCGAAGCGCTCCAGCTCTGCAGCAGGCCGTGCGAAACCGTCTGCTCAGAGCTCACAGCCACAGCCACCGTCCACTGCCTCCACTTCACAGCGCCGCCAGGCCAGAAGCGCGAGACCGCGCTCCCACTCATCCGGTCGCCGCCCCGCAGGACGCGGCTCACGACCTAGGATCACGGTGAAGCCCGAGGCCCCGAAGTCGTCCTAGCACAGCTAGGAAAACGACGGTGTTCCAGTCCCGCTGCGGCCGGACTCACACCAAAGCTATTCGCTCGTCCAGTTCCAGAAAATGTGACTGTTCCAGTGTTTTCTGCAGCCAACAAGTCGGTTCTGTCACCCGCTTGCCTGCACACAAATGCCGTTTTCACGGCTACCCAGATAAATCCCCAAAAGAGTGTATTTTCTGGTGTCCCGGCCACGGCCGATGGTGTTTCGTGTGTAGTAAGAATGCCCACTGCCCAGTGCCCATCCCTACACATAAGCACAGCCTGTCACACAGGGCTCGCGCACATAAAACCGACTCAGATCGGTTGCGCTTCAAACATGGTGAACGTGCCCACTACCCTGTGCCCACTAACACCACGTTACGCATGTCTCACGGTTTCTGTAAAAACGAAACCAACGTGCACTCGCTTCACGCAAGCGAACGATGCTTTCGGTGTGATAAATGTGCCCGCTGTCCCGCGCCCACATCCAAACATAGACATGACAGTTCCCACGGGAACCGCCCAGCCCTCCCCCTCGCGGTTAACCACCGCAGAGGAGTCGAGCGCGAGCAATCTGCCCGCTGTCATCAGCGCGCCCCATGCCTCAAATGTCATGAGCGACACGCTTGTGTTACAGCACACCGAAGCTTCTCCATCGCTGAGCGAGCGGAGCGCGCTTCGTATTCGACCCCTAGCTATCCATGCAGACGCATGGGCAAAGCTACCCGGGGTTTCGAAGTGGGTGCTGAACATTATAGAAAGAGGCTATTCGCTGCAGTTTCGCCGACGCCCTCGCCGCTATGTGGCGCGCGTCGAGACCACGGTAAAAACAGAAGTAGCACATCTACTTCGAGCCGAAGTGACGAAACTATTGAGCAAAGGGGCCATAGAACCTCTCTCTCAAGATCAGAGCGAGGGAGGGCTATACAGCAGATACTTCCTGGTACCAAAAAAAGACGGGGGTCTCAGACCCATACTAGATCTAAGGCAACTGAACAAAGTGCTTGTGAAGCGACAGTTCAGGATGCTCACGACCAGGCAAATCCTTGTGCAGATTCGCCAAGGAGATTGGTTTGTGTCAATAGATCTGAAAGACGCGTATTTTCAAATACAGATAGCGTCACGTCACAGGCGATATTTGAGATTCGCCTTCGAGGGCCAGGCATATCAGTACACAGTCCTGCCGTTCGGTTTGTCCCTAGCACCCCGTACATTTACGAAGTGCATGGATGCGGCGCTCGCACCCCTCAGAATGAGAGGCATGCGAGTGCTGAACTATTTGGACGATTGGCTGATTCTAGCGCAATCTCGCGCAGTGCTCATAGAACACACGACCATTTTACTCGATCACCTCGAGGATTTGGGTCTGAGTGTCAATTGGGCAAAGAGCTCCCTGTCACCCAGTCAGAAAATATCTTTCCTGGGCACAGAACTGGACTCACTATCCATGATAGCGCGACTATCACAACAGCGCGCGGTAGACATTCGACGCACAGCGAACTCTTTTCGCTGCGGCGCGTTTGTCCCGCTCAAGAAATTTCAGAAGATGCTAGGTCTCATGGCCTCAGCATCGTCAGTGCTCCAGCTGGGTCTGCTCCGCATGCGCCCGCTGCAGTTTTGGCTGAAAGCGCGAGTCCCACGCGAAGCGTGGGCACCCGGTTTGCTTCGCCTCAGGGTCAATCAGAAATGCGTTACAGCTCTGAAACCCTGGAAAGCGAACGACTGGTACCAATCAGGTGTAAGCCTGGGGACTTCCTCGAGGGTGAAAGTGGTGTCCACGGACGCGTCCACCTCGGGATGGGGAGCGCTGCTCGAGGGCAGACCGTTCTTCGGCCTGTGGTCAGAACGGGAGAAGCTCCTGCACATAAACTGCCTCGAAATGCTGGCAGTAGACAACGCGCTGACGCGTTTTTGTCCCCAAATAAAAGGTCACCACGTCTTGGTCCGTTCGGACAACATGTCTGTGGTGTCCTACATAAATCGCCAGGGCGGCATCAGATCCGAGAAACTGTACAGGCTGGCAGAACGCCTCCTGGTATGGGCTCAGTGCAACCTGCGCTCGCTCAGAGCAGCGCACGTGCCAGGGATCTTGAATTTAGGACCGGACAGACTGTCCAGGAACAATGTTCCGGCAGGCGAATGGTCTCTACACCCACAGACAGTCCAACTGCTGTGGAAGAAATTCGGCAGAGCGGAAGTGGACCTGTTTGCGTCTCAAGAAAACGCTCACTGTCAGGAATTTTTCTCCAAGAGCAGGAGCGCGCTGGCCCATGTGTGGCCCCGCCGCCCGCTCTATGCTTTTCCCCCCGTCTCTCTCCTGCCTCAGGTGATAGAACGGATCAGGGAAGAAGGATGCTCAGTACTGCTGGTAGCACCGTTCTGGAAAAACCAACCTTGGTTCCCAGCCGTGATGCAGTTAGCAAGTACTGCCCCGTGGCCAGTACCAGTGAGGAGAGATCTCCTCTCACAGGCCCGCGGCTCGATCTGGCATCCTCACCCGGAACTATGGTCCCTTCATGTCTGGGCCATCAACGGGTACATGTTGGACTCCCTAAAGGAGTATTAAACACGATCACGCAGGCTAGAGCTCCGTCTACAAGACGGCTCTACTCCTCGAAATGGTCAGTGTTTTCGGGCTGGTGCACAGCCCGTGGTGTGTCACCCACAAACTGTGATGTGACGGAGGTGCTTTCCTTCCTACAAGAGCTGTTGGATGGGGGCAGGGCCCCCTCCACGCTCAAAGTTTATGTGGCGGCTATAGCAGCGTTCTCAGAAACAACGCTTGGTCAGTCAATAGGAAGGAACGATTTAGTCATCCGCTTCCTTAGAGGAGCTAAGAGACTGAATCCTCCCAGACCTCCCTCAGTCCCCGTATGGGACCTTTCTACGGTTCTGGAAGCCATGAAAGGTGCGCCATTTGAGCCTTTACAGTCAATCGATTTGAAACACCTGTCTTTCAAAACGGTGTTTTTGCTGGCTCTCGCTTCAGTGAAGCGCATAGGGGATCTGCACGCGCTCTCTGTGAGCGCGGCGTGCATGGAGTTTGGGCCCAATGACTCAAAAGTTATACTCAAACCTAAGCACGGTTATGTTCCAAAATCCCTCAACACACCGTTTAGGGCGCAGATTATCTCTCTGTCAGCCCTACCGGTCCCTGATGAGGAAAGAGACGCGAGCCTCCTTTGCCCAGTCAGGGCATTACGAGCTTATGTGTCTCGCTCGTCTGTTTTCAGACAGACGGAACAGCTCTTTGTTTCGTTTAGCGGACGTTCTAAGGGACTAGCCGCGTCGAAACAGAGCCTATCCAGATGGATAGTTGATGCTATAGCGCTGGCATACGCCTCCAAGGGCATGCAGTGCCCTTTGGGTGTCAGAGCGCACTCCACGAGAGGCATGGCCTCTTCGTGGGCCTGGTCAAGTGGGATTGCCTTGCAAGATATTTGAATGGCGGCAGGCTGGGCCTCCCCGTCTACATTTATAAGGTTTTATAACCTAGAGGTTCCCGCCCTGCAGGCCAGGCTGCTGTCGGTCTAAACTACCAGTATTATCTGACCTGATGCGTTCAGCTCTGAATGCTGCGTTTTGCTGAGCACAGCTCAACGTTCGACAGTATAAAGCTGGGCAAACCGTGTAAGACCCACATTTTTCCCCATCAGTTCAGGCCGTACCCCGCCCTGTCTGTATGATGAAATTCGCGTCCCATCGACGCTACTTTATGTGGAAAAGTGAGGCTGCACCCCTCCTTCTTCCCGGACTCCCTGTGAGTTCACTGAGTGATTGTGCACTATATGTACCCCGGGCTTTCGCCCTTGGGTCTTTGGTGTCAGATCTCAGCATGCACGGCGTTTTACATTGGGTCCCCTAGCGTAAGATATCTTACGCAGTACGAGAGACGTCTCGTAAGAGAACGTACTCGGTTACTAACGTAACCTCGGTTCTCTCTAGAAGAGGGAACGAGTACTGCGTATCTTGCCGTGCATGCACACGCTCTGGTTGCTTCGATGATGAAAAACCAGATAATAGCTGCCTGCGAGCGATATTTATAGGCCTAGACCACGCCCATTTCGGCGGGACGTGACGCAGCGGGCGCGAAGTGCCCTGATTGGGTCTGACGTCACGCCAGGCCTCGCTCGATAGGCTGCTGCAGTTGCCGCAGAGCAGCCAATAGGCGCGCGAGCTGTCTCGCCTATGTCTGCATTGCTGCTGCAACGCGTTTTGCATTATTACAAAATTAAGGATAATTTTTGGCTTCAATATCTCGCGGAAAAGGATTTTCCCCTAGCGTAAGATATCTTACGCAGTACTCGTTCCCTCTTCTAGAGAGAACCGAGGTTACGTTAGTAACCGAGTACGTTATATTATAGTCTCTTTTATAAAAGGCGCTGGTAAATAAATGGTTGTCTGTTTATAAAAGCAACCAAGAAAAAGGCTGAGAAAAAAAAAGAAAAAGATCTTAGTAGCCTACACTGTAAAATCATTTTTTGCTGCATTAAATTAAGGCTGTATAGTCATTTCAACTGTTAAATCTTAAAGACTTGTGGAAGTGAAAACTGATAAACTTATGTTAATGTAAAAATATTTTGCCATGAGTTATTGATCACATTTTTCCCGAGTGTAGTTCATTGTAATGACATTGTGTTTTCCTCTTTTGTGTACTTTTACATAATACACCAACACTAGTCTTGTATCTGTTCCCAAGAAAGTGGTGGCTGAAATATGTGCAGTAAGTGGACATTTTCTAACTTTCCAAAGGAAAGAAAGTATAAGACTTTGTAATGTCCATTTGTTTCCATTGCACTGGACAGTGAATAAACCCTCTCAGATAACTGTCATATGGAGGAACTAGCCTACCTGCAAGTGCATAAATAACTTTACTTAATTTATACTTGTATGCTTTATGGCTGCAATATAAGTTGCAGGATTCCACATCTACAGAAAGGCCTACAGAAGAGTCTGCACAGAGAGAGGAGATATAGGCCTACAGGTATAGCAGTGTATAGCCAACTTTTCCTTTTTATTTGTTGCATGAGGCATGCATCTAATATCTCTTGTTGCAGGCACTTGACCACTGGCTTTTCTTTACAAAGAACAATTGAATTACAACTCAAGGAACTAAGCATATTTGTCTTTTATTAAACATTTAATGAAAAGTGTTTGGGTTTTGTGGCAATGTTGTGTAATATGGCACATGCAACAATGTAACAGGCCCTGTCAGGTGTGCAACCCTCAGACTTATCAGACACTGAAATCTTCCCTTTAAGTTCATTTCATTGTGCCCTTGTCCTGGCTAGAGCTGCATAACTGGTTTGGGTCAGGGAACGGGGCCAAAAAACACCTGTCTGCAGGCAGGAACATGTCATAATCACCTATGAAACAATGCAGTTCTGTTAGGATCAGCATAAGTGTATGTAATACAGTGAGGTTGATATTTAATTGTGGAACTTTCCTTACCACTTTCAATAAATGTAAATCTCTGAAAATTCTTAAGTCATGCACAGATCCTGGCCAATTTGCTTTCACATTTGTGATATGGAAGATTTTAGTCAACTGCCTTTTTGTAATTTGATATAATATTACTAATCTGGAATATTAAGAATCACAATAGTAACTGGGCAGCACATTTACATTGTGAACCCCCTTTCTGTTCACATAATCCCCTTCATTGAGGCCTTCCCAGCCAGCACAGCCATGTGGGGCCCAAATGGGTTTGACCTGGGCTATCTAACTGGGGCCCAGCCAGTTTTGCACCCAGTTTCCATGTAGGCCCCACATGGGTTTGTCCAGATGAAATGAACACCGGAATTTTTCTCCAAGAGCAGGGACGCGCTGGCTCATGTGTGGCCCCGCCGCCCGCTTTATGCTTTTCCCCCCGTCTCTCTCCTGCCTCAGGTGATAGAACGGATCAGGGAAGAAGGATGCTCAGTACTGCTGGTGGCACCGTTCTGGGAAAACCAACCTTGGTTCCCGTCGTGATGCAGTTAGCAAGCACTGTCCCGTGGCCAGTACCAGTGAGGAGAGACCTCCTCTCTCAGGCCCACGGCTCGATCTGGCATCCTCACCCGGAATTGTGGTCCCTTCATGTCTGGGCCATCAACGGGTACATGTTGGACTCCCTAAAGGAGTATTAAACACGATCACGCAGGCTAAGAGCTCCGTCTACGAGACGGCTCTACTCCTCGAAATGGTCAGTGTTTTCGGGCTGGTGCACAGCCTGTGGCGTGTCACCCACAGACTGTGGAGTGACGGAGGTGCTTTCCTTCCTACAAGAGCTGTTGGATAAGGGCAGGGCCCCTTCCACGCTCAAAGTTTATGTGGCGGCTATAGCAGCGATCTCAGGAACAACGCTTGGTCAGTCAATAGGAAGGAACGAGTTGGTCATCCGCTTCCTCAGAGGAGCTAAGAGACTGAATCCTCCCAGACCCCCCTCAGTCCCCGTATGGGACCTTTCTACGGTTCTGGAAGCCATGAAAGGTGCACCATTCGAGCCTTTACAGTCAATTGATCTGAAACATCTGTCTTTCAGGACTGTGTTTCTGCTGGCTCTCGCTTCAGTGAAGCGCATAGGGGACTTACACGCGCTCTCTGTGAGCGCGACGTGCATGGAATTTGGGCCTAATGACTCAAAAGTTATACTCAAACCTAAGCACGGTTATGTTCCGAAATCCCTCAACACACCGTTTAGGGCGCAGGTTATCTCCCTGTCAGCCCTACCGGTCCCTGATGAGGAAGGGGACGCGGGCCTCCTTTGCCCGGTCAGGGCATTACGAGCTTATGTGTCTCGCTCGTCTGTCTTTAGACAGACGGAGCAGCTCTTTGTTTCGTTTAGCGGGCATTCTAAGGGACTAGCCGCGTCGAAACAGAGCCTATCCAGATGGATAGTTGACGCTATAGCGCTGGCATATGCCTCCAAGGGCATGCAGTGCCCGCTGGGTGTCAGAGCGCACTCCACGAGAGGCGTGGCCTCATCGTGGGCCTGGTCAAGTGGGATTGCCTTGCAAGATATTTGTACGGCGGCAGGCTGGGCCTCCCCGTCTACATTTATAAGGTTCTACAACCTAGAGGTTCCCGCCCTGCAGGCCAGGCTGCTGTCGGTCTAAGTTAACCAGTATTATCTGACTTGATGCTATCAACTCAGAATGCTGCGTCTGCTGAGCACAGCTCAATGATCGACAGTGGAAAGCAGTAGCACGAGACGTGCCTGGGCAAACTGTGTAAGACCCACATTTTCCCATCAGTTCAGGCCGTACCCCGCCCTGTCTGTATGATGAAATTCGCGTCTAAGCGACGCTACCATATGTGGAAGAGCGCGGCTTCGCCCCTCCCTCTTCCCGGACTCCCTGTGAGTTCCCTGAGTGATTGTGCACTATATGTACCCCGGGCTTTCGCCCTTGGGTCTTTGGTGTCAGATCTCAGCATGCACGGCGTTTTGCATTGGGTCCCCTAGCGTAAGATATCTTACGCAGTACGAGAGACCTCTCGTAAGAGAACGTACTCGGTTACTAACGTAACCTCGGTTCTCTCTAGAAGAGGGAACGAGTACTGCGTATCTTGCCGTGCATGCACACGCTCTGGTTGCTTCGATGATGAAAAACCAGATAATAGCTGCCTGCGAGCGGTATTTATAGGCCTAGACCACGCCCGTTTCGGCGGGACGTGACGCAGCGGGCGCGAAGCACCCTGATTGGGTCTGGCGTCACGCCAGGCCTCGCTCGATAGGCTGCTGCAGTTGCCGCAGAGCAGCCAATAGGCGCGCAAGCTGTCTCGCCTATGTCTGCATGCTGCCGCAACGCGTTTTGCATTATTCAAAATTAAGGATAATTTTTGGCTTCAATATCTTGCGGAAAAGGATTTTCCCCTAGCGTAAGATATCTTACGCAGTACTCGTTCCCTCTTCTAGAGAGAACCGAGGTTACGTTAGTAACCGAGTACGATTTGTAAACCGTACAGTTGCTTTGGTTTTTCAATCCATACCCATTTCGCCCCGTGGCTCAAAAGGGACACAACAAAAATGGGGACACAGAAAGCCAAAATAGAATGCAAAACTTATTAACAAAATAGAACTAGAAAAAAAAAAACTACGTACAATGAACAAATTAATAGGCCTAATCCGTGCACTCTTTCGCAATCGTTGTTTTGTAAATCGTTCTTTCGCAATAGTTGTTTGTAATATTCAGTTCCTGTCAGAGCGTGTGAGCGGAGTGGAGCGGGAGCGAGCGGGGAGCGCGAGCGGGCGGATCTTGGACAGAGCGCAGAGCGGCATTTTTAAAAGGACAATTTCGCTCCGCTCACACCACGAGTCTGAAGCATGCTCAGTCAAGCCTGACCCCGAATCCATCTGTTTTGCACAGTCATCAACAGTAGACTATTTTCAGTCAAAACTCGGCTCAATAATGAAGTTTAAAAAGTAGCCTACTTCAAAAAGGAAAATGAGAAGTCATACAGTTGTGCTATTAAAACTAAATAACAATGATAATGGGGTACAAGAAAACGAATGTGGAGACCAGGGGCCCGTTCTTCGTACGTTGCTTAAAACATCCGAGATCTAATGAGACATCCAAGATGATATCATCGTGGTAATCATGATCTGGCTAATTAGGTTCTTCGAACACACCTGCCGGTTATGATTAGTATCGCTGGATTGAGTTAGTGAGATAATTCATGCGCTGGTTTTAAAGGGGATATGTATCGATAGTAGAAACATTGATCAGCAACGCTGCTATTTGCTGCTCAGCGTGGCCAAAGAGCGCGCTCAGTTTTTCTCCTCAGCAGAGCAAGAACTAATAGTCGAAGTTTATTCGGAATTTTTATGTTTAATTAAAACGCCAGGGAACACCTCAAAGTCTGCAAAAGCCAGGAGAGAGGGCTGGCAAAAAGTAGCAGACAATTGAAATCCGTTAGAAGTGGCCATGTTAGATGTTTTTATCACTTATTAGCCTATATCTTTGTATTTTAATAATTGCATAATTACTTCGTTCATTGTAATGTCAGAGTCACCACACTAGAACATGGAAACAAATAAAAGTGAAGTACAAAAATATTCTACATAATGGTAATTTTTAGTTATATTATAGTCTCTTTTATAAAAGGCACTGGTAAATAAATGGTTGTCTGTTTATAAAAGCAACCAAGAAAAAGGCTGAGAAAAAAAAAGAAAAAGATCTTAGTAGCCTACACTGTAAAATCATTTTTGCTGCATTAAATTAAGGCTGTATAGTCATTTCAACTGTTAAATCTTAAAGACTTGTGGAAGTGAAAACTGATAAACTTATGTTAATGTAAAAATATTTTGCCATGAGTTATTGATCACATTTTTCCCGAGTGTAGTTCATTGTAATGACATTGTGTTTTCCTCTTTTGTGTACTTTTACATAATACACCAACACTAGTCTTGTATCTGTTCCCAAGAAAGTGGTGGCTGAAATATGTGCAGTAAGTGGACATTTTCTAACTTTCCAAAGGAAAGAAAGTATAAGACTTTGTAATGTCCATTTGTTTCCATTGCACTGGACAGTGAATAAACCCTCTCAGATAACTGTCATATGGAGGAACTAGCCTACCTGCAAGTGCATAAATAACTTTACTTAATTTATACTTGTATGCTTTATGGCTGCAATATAAGTTGCAGGATTCCACATCTACAGAAAGGCCTACAGAAGAGTCTGCACAGAGAGAGGAGATATAGGCCTACAGGTGGGCAGTGTATAGCCAACTTTTCCTTTTTATTTGTTGCATGAGGCATGCATCTAATATCTCTTGTTGCAGGCACTTGACCACTGGCTTTTCTTTACAAAGAACAATTGAATTACAACTCAAGGAACTAAGCATATTTGTCTTTTATTAAACATTTAATGAAAAGTGTTTGGGTTTTGTGGCAATGTTGTGTAATATGGCACATGCAACAATGTAACAGGCCCTGTCAGGTGTGCAACCCTCAGACTTATCAGACACTGAAATCTTCCTTTTAAGTTCATTTCATTGTGCCCTTGTCCTGGCTAGAGCTGCATAACTGGTTTGGGTCAGGGAACGGGGCCAAAAAACACCTGTCTGCAGGCAGGAACATGTCATAATCACCTATGAAACAATGCAGTTCTGTTAGGATCAGCATAAGTGTATGTAATACAGTGAGGTTGATATTTAATTGTGGAACTTTCCTTACCACTTTCAATAAATGTGAATCTCTGAAAATTCTTAAGTCATGCACAGATCCTGGCCAATTTGCTTTCACATTTGTGATATGGAAGATTTTAGTCAACTGCCTTTTTGTAATTTGATATAATATTACTAATCTGGAATATTAAGAATCACAATAGTAACTGGGCAGCACATTTACATTGTGAACCCCCTTTCTGTTCACATAATCCCCTTCATTGAGGCCTTCCCAGCCAGCACAGCCATGTGGGGCCCAAATGGGTTTGACCTGGGCTATCTAACTGGGGCCCAGCCAGTTTTGCACCCAGTTTCCATGTAGGCCCCACATGGGTTTGCCCAGATGAAATGAACACTGCTTAGTGTGCACACTACAGTCTGTTTAATGTAACACTTAATCAGTGTTGGAGGTAATGAGATAATTAAGTGATTGAATAATGATTGTGGATTAATGACGAACACCTGCTGTTAACAAGCAGAATCACTGAAGGAAAGAGAAACACAAGAACTACTTCCAGCCACTGCCTTGGATGAAATCAACTGAAGATAAAATACATCAAATCTCTCAAGATCTGATTAAACAACTCCACAAACAGCATTACCAGCTTCACTTATTACTAACCAGACTGACTTTATTTCTGTCAGACGTCTTCAGAAATTCTTATTGAGAATTAACAGAGGTTAAGATGTTGATTATTTATTTGAAAGTAATAGTTTGGTTTGATGTTACCATTATGGCGATCAGTGTGTGCTTTAGTCAGGCTCTTGACTTTTTAACATTAGTTTTTCTCCGGCAGCTGTATCTGTTTGTTATGGTGAGAACAGCAAGAGAAAATGTAGTCAGATGCTTTAAGCTGATTGATGATAATAATATAATCATCATCATGTAGTGGCTTAGCTCACTGATATTATGTGTGAGGTATATACAGGTAGTATGTTATTCACTTTGTTTTATTGTTGTGATTCTGCAGCAATAGATCCAGCACAGTTTAACCAGAACAGTTCAATCGGAACATCAAATGATTTTAAAACACCATTTACATATTTTGGGCTCCTCCAAATCTTACTCACACACAGACATCAAGAATCAGCATATGAATCTCAACAATGGTGACATGCTTCATGCTGCAATGCATTCTGGGAGCCATGGATAAGTTTTGTATGATGCACTCAGAATGCATTGCAGCATGAAGCATGTCACCATTGTTGAGATTCATATGCTGATTCTTGATGTCTGTGTGCAAGTAGAACTTGGAGTCCAACATGTGTAAATGGTGTTTTAAAAATAATTTGATGTTCTGATTAAACTGTGCTGGATCTCTTGCTGCAGAATCACAACAATAAAAGTGAGTAACATACTACCTGTATAAACCTCACACATAATATCAGTGAGTTAAGCCACTAGTCAAGTCAAGTCAAGTCAAGTTTATTTGTATAGCGCTTTTCACAATACAGATTGCATCAAAGCAGCTTCACAGTATTAAATTAAAATATTACAACAAAGTTTGTTTCAAGAGGAATTTATTGATTGATAAAATTAAATTAAATATCCCCAAAATATCCCCAACTGAGCAAGCCAAAGGCAACAGTGGCAAGGAACCGAAAAACTCCATCAAGTGACCTAATGGTGTCCTAAAACTCCATCAGGTGCCTTAATGGAGAAAAAAAAACCTTGGGAGAACCCAGGCTCAGTCGGGGGCCAGTTCTCCTCTGGCATTGGATAGAGGCCGGATTGTAGTTTGAACTGTAGGATTATATGAATGCCTGGCTGAAGAGATGCGACTTTAATCTAGTTTTAAACTGGGAGAGCGAGTCTGAGCAACGAACAGTATCAGGAAGACTATTCCAGAGTTTTGGAGCCAAATGTGAAAATGCTCTCCCTCCTTTGGTGGTTCTGGATATCCTAGGTATGACCAAAAGCCTTGAATTTAGTGATCTCAAAGAGCGCGATGGATTATAGGGCGATAGAAGATCCGTTAAATAGACTGGAGCTAAGCCGTTTAGGGCTTTATAAGTCAGTAGCAATACCTTGTAATTAATACGGAACTTTATAGGTAACCAATGCAGTGATGATAAAATCGGTGTTATATGATCATATTTTCTTGATCTCGTAAGAACTCTAGCGGCGGCATTTTGGACTAACTGTAGCTTGTTTATTGAGGATGCAGGACAACCAGCTAATAAAGCATTACAGTAATCCAGTCTCGAGGTCATGAATGCATGAACTAACTTTTCTGCATCAGAAACTGATAGCATATTACGTAGCTTAGCAATGTTTCTAAGGTGGAAAAAGGCTGTTTTTGTAACATAAGAAATATGATTTTCAAAAGACAGGTTGCAATCGAGTATAACACCCAGGTCTTTTACTGTAGAGGATAAAGTAACAGGACATCCTATGATGTTAAAGTTGTATTGTGCGAGGTTTTGTGGGCGGTTTTTTGAACCGATAAGTATTACCTCTGTCTTGTCTGGATTTAATAAAAGAAAATTACGCGTCATCCAATCTTTTATATCTTTAACACACTCTGTCAATTTGGAAAATGTAGCGTTTTCATCCGGCCGTGATGAAATATATATTTGAGTGTCATCAGCATAACAATGGAAACTAATTCCATGTTTCCTTATAATATTTCCAAGTGGCATCATATATATTGAAAATAACAGAGGGCCTAATACAGATCCCTGCGGCACTCCATAGTTTACTGGAGTTATGATCGATTTTTCTCCATTTAAATAGACAAAATGGTAGCGGTCAGATAGGTATGATTTGAACCAGCTTAGTGCTTGTCCTTGAACACCAGTATAATTTTGTAGTCGATCTAAGAGTATTGTGTGATCTATAGTATCGAACGCAGCACTAAGATCAAGTAAAACTAGTATTGAGATACAGCCTTGGTCAGAAGCTAAAAGTAAATCATTTGTGATTTTAACGAGCGCAGTTTCAGTGCTATGATGCGGTCTGAATCCAGACTGAAACTTTTCATAGATATCATTTTGTTGCAAGAAAGAGCCCAGTTGAGCGGACACCACTTTTTCTAATATTTTAGACATAAATGGAAGATTTGAAATGGGTCTATAATTTGCTAGATTATTATGATCTAATTGTGGTTTCTTAATGAGAGGTTTTATAACTGCCAGTTTAAATGTTCTTGGAACATGACCTAAAGATAAAGACGAGTTAATAATATTGAGGAGAGGCTCTTCCACTACAGATAACACTTCTTTCAGTAGTTTAGTTGGTATAGGATCTAATAAACATGTTGTTGTTTTAGATGAAGTGATAAGTTTATTTAACTCTTTTTGTTCTATAGTTGTAAAGCACTGTAATTGTTCTTTCGGGGTGATAATTGAAGCTGAATTGTAAGGCGCGATTGAAGATTGAACGTTTATAATTGTGGTTCTGATGCTTTCTATTTTCTCAGTGAAGAAGTTCATGAAATCATTACTACTGAACTGTAACGGGATATTTTGTTCTGGTGACGTCTGTTTATTTGTTAGTCTAGCCACGGTGTTAAATAGAAACCTTGGATTGTTTTGGTTGTTTTCTATTAGTTTGCGGAGGTGCTCAGCCCTGGCAGCTTTTAGGGCCTTTTTATAACGTGACATACTGTCTTTCCACGCGATTCTAAAGACCTCTAAATTAGTTTGTTTCCATTTACGCTCTAAAATACGGGTTTCTCTCTTTAAAACATGCGTAGTATTGTTATACCATGGTGCTTTATTTTTCTCTCTGACCTTTTTTAATTTAATAGGTGCAACCACATCCAATGTTCTAGAGAGAATGGTGCTCATAGTGCTAGTTAGTTCTTCTAGTTCATCTGTTTGTTTGGGTTCAGGCAGCAGCTGAGACAGATTAGATAAGCAATTTGAGAAATTATCTATGGTGGATGGGAGGATTGTTCTGCCTGGTTGATAACGCGACGCCGCATGACATATTACAGCAGTACGTAATATGCAAGTTACCATGTAGTGATCAGTGACTTCATCACTTTGTGGAATGATATCTATATCGGTTGGATCGGTTCCGTGTGATATAATTAAATCGAGTGTATGATTAAGACGATGAGTTGGTCCGGTGACGTTTTGCTTGACCCCAAATGAATTTAATAAATCTGTAAACGCAGCTCCTAACGCATCATTTGGATTATCTACGTGTATGTTAAAATCTCCAACAATTAATGCTTTATCGACATTGACTAATAGGTCTGAGAGAAAATCTGCAAACTCTTTTAGGAAATCAGCGTAAGGCCCTGGCGGTCTATATACGGTAGCCAAGGCTAGAGATAATAGTGATGTTTTTCTAACATCTAAGAGCGTAACATTTAGTACAAGTACTTCAAATGAAATAAACTTATAACCCGTTTTCTGAGTAACATTTAGAATATCTTTATAAATGGTTGCAACACCTCCGCCACGGCCAATCAGACGGGGCTCATGCTTATAACAGTATCCAGGAGGAGTAGACTCATTAATACCGAAATAATCATTTGGTTTAAGCCAGGTTTCAGTAAGGCAAAGTACATCGAAGCTATTATCTGTGACTATTTCATTTACAATAACTGCCTTAGGTGTGAGTGATCTAATGTTTAGAAGGCCTAGCTTTAGAAATAGTTTTTGTTTACTAATAGCAACATTTTCTGTTTTAATAACAATTAGATTTTTCCTAGATCCTGCATTAGATTTATTATTTGATCTCACTAAACGAGGAATAGACACGGTTTCTATGCAATGTTCTACACTAGTATTTATATCAGTTGAATTGGTGCAGCAAAGACTATGATTTGGACTTTTGGTTACTAGTCAAAGGGTATTTAACATTTTGGAGATGTTATCTGACAGAAGATCCGCTCCGAATCTGCTTGGGTGTAAGCCATCAGCACGGAAAAGCCTAGGACGCTCCCAAAACAGATTCCAATTATTTACAAAGAGCAGTTTCTGCTCATTGCACCATGACATTAACCATTCATTTAGCGCAAATAATCTGCTGAACTTTTCATGCCCTAGTCGGTACGTGGGAAGCGGTCCTGACACAATGATCGTTGTTTCAGGCGATGTGCTGCGTACCGTATCGATTAGATTCCTGAAGTCTTTCTTCAGAATCTCCGTCTGGCGCAGCCTGATGTCGTTCACTCCCGCGTGCAGGACCACAGTTCCGACGCGCTCGTCACCGTTCAGGATCTCGGGAACGCGAGCAGCGATTTCAGAAACACGAGCACCAGGGAAGCAGTGACTTTGCACCTTACTTGTACCTAACGTAGCGTGTACGTGCCGAACGATGGAATCGCCGATGATCACAGCATCGTGTTCTGTTTCGCGTAGAGGGGAGAAGCGGTTTTGTGTCGATAACTCGAAAACAGGAAGGGTCGGAGAAAGTCTTGGTCTAAACCTGACTCGCGTCTTCCGCTGCGGAACCACCCAGGCTTCGTGGTGGCGTGTTGGAGCCGGAGTGAACGAGACCATGGCTGATTGCGACCGATGCTGAGGAACGCACGGAGTAGACGCGGTCGGAGTCAGCGGGTTAGTAACGTTAAACACTGATTTGTGTGCGTCGGCGCGTGATGTTTCAAGAGCCAAACACCGGTCTCTCAGCTCGGCCTGTCTCAATAAAAGGTTGTGGATCTGTTTCTCAACAGCTTCCAGCTCAGACTGCAGTGCGTGAAGCTCAAATGTGTCCTCACCTGCACCAAGCGGTAGACTACTTACATCTGATATATTCGCCATTTTAACAGATGGACAGTGAGTTAGCAACGAAGCTACCAGTGATGCTATCAATATTAATACTAATTTATATTATAAGTTTGTTTGTAAATGAGTGTGGAGAAGACGCGTTCAGCCGTGATCCACGGACGTAACCTTTAAGAGTATGCAGCGTTGGATCACTAATAGGCTTGAGACGCGTCTGCTCAACAGTCCGCGTTGTAACTATGAGGTTTTTTAGTGGTAGGGGTGTAGAGTAACGTTAGACGCACGATAGGCTAAAAAAAAGTGTTTGTTTATAAGTGAGTGTGGAGAAGACGCGTTCAGCCGTGATCCACGGACGTAACCTTTAAGAGTATGCAGCGTTGGATCACTAATAGGCTTGAGACGCGTCTGCTCAACAGTCCGCGTTGTAACTATGAGGTTTGAGCAGTAACGTTAGTGCTTCTCAGTGAGGAAGAGTAGAAAATGTTCGTTGTAAGCGGGTTTAAAGAGAAAAATCAAGAATTATAAATCAAATCGATAGAGCTCCAAAAACAACAACGCATTCAGACGCAACGCATGATAATGACAGGACAAGACATTATTCACCGTGTTTGTTGAGTGTTTCTTATTCACCTGAGCTTTTATGAACTCAAAGGCGCGAGAGAAAATAAATAAATAAAAATAGCTGAGCGCAAGCGTGGCGCGTTAAAACAGGCTAGCGAATTACTAGCGTGTTATGCGTCAGGGTTGGGTAAGCTGTATTTAGTAGTAATATAAACAACTAGAAATTGTAGTAAATGATGGTTCAAAACAAGGAAATACGAGGCTAAGACGGAGCTTACAGCTCCGAAGCAAACACACTCACAGCAGGCAGCGAGAAAAATCAAGAATTATAAATCAAATCGATAGAGCTCCAAAAACAACAACGCATTCAGACGCGACGCATGATAATAACAGGACAAGACATTACTCACCGTGTTTGTTGAGTGATTCTTACTCACCTGAGCTTTTATGAACTCAAAGGCGCGAGCGCGCGAGAGACAAATAAATAAATAAAAATAGCTGAGCGCACGGGTGGCGCGTTAGCAGGCTAGCGAATTACTACCGTGTTGTGCTAGTAGCAACGGAAGCCAGCGATGTTGGGCAAGCCGTATTTAGTAGTAGTATAAACAACTAGAAATTGTAGTAAATTCTGGTTCAAAACAAGGAAATACGAGGCTAAGACGGAGCTTACAGCACCGAAGCAAAAACACTCACTACATGATTATGATTACATTCTTATCAGCTTAAAGCATCTGACTACATTTTCTTTTGCTGTTCTCGCCTTAACAAACAGATACAGCTGCCGGAGAAAAACTAATGTTAAAAAGTCAAGAGCCCGACTAAAGCACACACGGATCGCCATAATGGTAACATCAAACCAAACTATTACTTTCAAATAAATAATCAACATCTAAACCTCTGTTAATTCTTAATGAGAACTTCTGTAGATGTCTGACAGAAGTAAAGTCAGTCTGGTTACTAATAAGTGAAGCTGGTAATGCTGTTTGTGGAGTTGTTTAATCAGATCTTGAGAGATGTAATGTATTTTATCTTCAGTTGATTTCATCCAAGGCAGTGGCTGGAAGTAGTTATTGTGTTTCTCTTTCCTTCACTGATTCTGCTTGTTAACAGCAGGTGTTCATCATTAATGCACAATCATTATTCAATCACTTAATTATCTCATTACCTCCAACACTGATTAAGTGTTACATTAAACAGCCTGTAGTGCGCACACTAAGCAGTGTTCATTTCATCTGGGCAAACCCATGTGGGGCCTACATGGAAACTGGGTGCAAAACTGGCTGGGTCCCAGTTAGATAGCCCAGGTCAAACCCATTTGGGCCCCACATGGCTGTGCTGGCTGGGTTGATGGCAGCCTATGGTCTAGCTATATATGGTACCAATCACGTTAGTGAAGCCTGAGTGACACCTGTAATCGGCATGGTCATGATTGCATGATCTTCATAAAAAATCATGATAGCCTAAAAAACTGCTTTACAACATTGGGTCTTAAGTGGCTTGGAAATGCCCAAAAAAATAAAAAAATAAAACTGTTTTTTAAACCTAAAAGCGCCAGGTAAACTCCGAATGACACGACAGACAGCACTTTCCATCAAGTTCTCCGCATCTCCAATAGTGTAACGTTAAAGGAAAGAGCCACTCGCAAATAATCTTAGGGCAATGCAAACAGTTTGTGCTGTAGTTAAAGCCCGACTCCGACAAGTCGAAAATAAATGTGCGTTTCCAACAAATTAATAATGTAAACGACAATCTCACGAGTCACGAGAAAAAAAGATATATCTCTGAAACAACGCGCTGCGCTGGACTTCCCGTATCAGCTCCGCTTATGAAGCCGCAGTCTAATCCTGTTAACATGAAATAAGCCTGCTCGCGAGCAGGTTTAAGATTGCGCACCTGTTGCTATGACAGCAAGTCCAGGATGAGCGTCGAAGAACCAAACAATCCAAGATCATGCCTAATCGCCAACAATCAAATCCAGCTAAGTGAGTTAGCGACGTACGAAGAACGGGCCCCTGATGATAACTAGCAGAATCACTGAAGGAAAGAGAAACACAACTGACTTCAGCCACAGCCTTAGATGAAATCAACTGAAGATAAAAGAAGACATTAAATCTCACAAGATCTCAGAAAAGGAGGATTAAACAACTCCAACTTGAAAACATTTGGTCACCGTTATGGGGACCAAACAACAGCTCCATCCATGTGAAGAAGGGTTTACTCACACAGTAAAACACTCATGAAACACAGCTCCCCCTATAGCTGGGAGAAACATATTACATCTTTCCTACATATATATTGAAAATGTCTCTAATGGGTGGTGGCTCGACATTAATAATGAACATGGTAATTATTAAATGATTAAAATACAAAAAGATATACTGTAATAAGTGTAAAGTGCATAAGTGTAGAGTGCACCTTTGCTTGAGGGAAAAAAGTAACTCGAACTGGCCTTGAAGGATGGAAACATTACCTAAAGATTAAGATGTCTAATTTTTGCTTAAACTTAGCGAGATTGGACACCCCTAAATTATTACCCTTACATTCATATTATAAATTTTTTTCTGCTTTAAAATTTATGTTATTCTATTGACTATAAGTAACTTTCCAAGTACACGTCAACTTATTCTAACTCTAACCCTACAAATCCACCAATACTCTACTAATGAATGTTATGTAGGTGCAACATTACTTATAGTCAACAGAATGTTCAAAAGAGACCATCAAAATAAAGTGAAACCAAAATGGCAAAAGACAAAAACGCCTCGGTTACGACTGTAACCTCGGTTCCCTGAAGAGGGAACGAGCATTGCGTCGAGAATGACGCTATGGGGAATACTTTGCGTGATGACGTCTTGAAGCACATGTAAAATCAGTCCAATGGTGTGGCGGAACGTCAGAGGCGGGTGACGTCACGTACCAGGAAACTATAAAAGCCGGCCCGAAACAGAAAACGAAAGCTTTGTAAAAGTCTGAAGTCGAGCTGACAGGCATGAAGGAGATATGGCAAGGCGACGCAACGCTCGTTCACTCTTCAGGGAACCGAGGTTACAGTCGTAACCGAGGCGTTCCCTTTCAAGGGAACTCCCGTTGTGTCGAGAATGACGCTATGGGGAACGTCTATACCAACGCCTCCATAGCTACAAATGTCTGTCCTGTGTGAAATCCGTAGAGCAGCACTAGGAAGACAAAACATGAGACCCTGGAGCAGAGTCTAGATCCAGAGAGTAAAACCTGACGAAAGTGTGCGGTGAGGACCAGCCTGCCGCATCACAGACGTCCTGTAATGAAACTCCTGAAATAAGGGCCTTAGAGGCCGCCATACTCCTCGTCGAGTGCGACCGGACAGCCAAAGGAGAAGGCTGCCCAGCCGCCTCATAAGCAAGTGAGATAGCCTCGACCACCCACTTGCTCATCCTTTGCTTAGACACCGGGCCCCCTTTGTTAGGGGACCCAAAGCACACAAATAATTGATCACTTTTACGCCACAGGGCAGCTCTGTGGACGTAAGCGTCTAACGCCCGCACAGGGCAAAGCAAATTATTAGCCTCCTGGTCAGCATTTTGAAAGGGAGGAGGACAGAAGGCCTGCAGAACAACAGGTCTGACCACATTAGTGGGGACCTTGGGGATATAACCCGGTCTCGGATGAAGGAACGCTTTAACCATACCCGGAGCAAACTCTAAGCATGACGGAGCAACCGACAATGCTTGAAGATCCCCTATTCTCTTGAGAGAAGAAATAGCCAGAAGGAAAAGAGCTTTCAGAGTAAGAAACTTCTCAGGAACCTCCTCAATGGGCTCAAAGGGGGCCCGGGATAAGCCTTGTAGCACAAAGGACAAATCCCAAGGTGGCACCCTAGAGCGAACTGCAGGCCTCAGCCTCCAAGTGCCACGAAGGAAACGAGATACCAAGGGGTCTTTCCCCACAGACATTCCACCCAAAGGAATGTGGTAAGCACCTATGGCCGCCACATAGACCTTTAAAGTGGACGGGGTCAGACCTGCAGTGAACCGTTCCTGCAGGAACTCCAGCACTGTACCAATTGGGCAGTGGACTGGATCCAACCGACGGTCACTACACCAAGAAGTGAATACTCTCCACTTCAGGGCATAAAGTTTCCTCGTGGAGGGAGCTCTGGACTGTAGAATGGTCTCAACAACCTCGGTTGAGAGACCTGACTCTATGAGCTGGGCCCCCTCAGAGGCCAAGCCCACAGGTTCCACAGTTCTGGCCGAGGGTGAAATATCGAGCCCTCTGCCTGGGACAGAAGGTCCCTCCTGACGGGTAACTCCAGAGGATGCCCGTCGAGGAGGGACACAAGATCGGGAAACCATACTCTGCCCGGCCAGCGCGGGGCTATAAGAAGTAGATGGACCCAGTCCCTGCGAACTCTTTCCAGAACTCCCGGGAGCAGAGCCACTGGGGGAAAGGCGTACAGACGTAGCCTCGGCCACGTCTGTACCATAGCATCCAGTCCCAGAGGAGCTGGATGCGTGAGGGAGAACCAAAGTGGACAGTGAGACGTCTCTCGAGACGCAAACAGATCCACTTGTGCTTGGCCAAACTCCCTCCATATCAGCTCCACCACCTCGGGGTGGAGCCTCCATTCCCCGGGCCTCGGCCCCTGCCTCGACAGAGCGTCTGCTCCTATATTCTGGACCCCGGGGATGTAAGCTGCCCTGAGTGACAGTAACTTCCCCTGGGACCACAAGAGGATATGGCGTGCCAAGTTGGATAACGGGCGCGAGCGCAAACCCCCTTGGTAGTTGATATAGGCGACTACCGATGTGTTGTCCGTATGTACTAGCACATGGTGCCCCCTGAGATCTGTGATAAAGCTCCTCAGAGCCCGGAAGACAGCTAACATCTCTAGGCGATTGATATGCCAGGAACGATGATGGTCTTCCCACAGACCTTGAGACGAGCGACCCTCCAGGATCGCTCCCCAGCCCGTGAGGGAAGCATCCGTCGTTAGCAATTTGCGACGACAAGGAGCTCCCAACACTGGGCCCTGGGACAGGAACCAAGGCTTCTTCCACATAACCAAGGCACGTAGGCATCGCCGCGTGACCTTGATTGTGCGAAATGGGTTGCCCCTCGGGGAAAACCCCCTGGTCCTGAGCCACCACTGCAGGGGCCTCATGTGTAGCAGTCCAAAAGGTATCACGTTGGAAGCTGCTGCCATGAGACCCAACAGTCTCTGGAACTGTTTGACAGTGAGTAGCTGGCCTAGCTTTACACTTTTCACAGCTGCAAGGATGGAATCTATCCGTGGCGGTGACAGGCGCGCCTGCATCGACACAGAATCCCAAACCACGCCTAGAAAAGTGGTCCTCTGTAGTGGAGAAAGCACACTCTTCTTGGCGTTCAGCCGTAACCCCAACTCTTTCATGTGGGCGAGAACAACATCTCGATGTTGAACCGCCATCTGATGCGAATGAGCTAAAATCAACCAATCGTCGATGTAGTTCATAATGCGAATACCCTGGAGGCGCAGTGGCGCCAGAGCTGCATCCATGCATTTGGTGAAAGTGCGGGGTGATAAAGCTAGGCCGAATGGAAGAACTCGATATTGGTATGCTTTGCCCCCGAAAGCAAACCTCAGGAACTTCCAATGACACGGACGGATGGATATATGGAAATATGCGTCCTTGAGGTCTATCGTGACAAACCAGTCCTCGGACCTGATCTGTGGCACGATCTGCCTCAATGTTAACATTTTGAACTTGAGCTGCATGACTGACTCGTTCAGAACTCGAAGATCTAAAATGGGACGCAATCCCCCGTCCTTTTTTGGAACTATGAAGTACCGGCTGTAAAACCCGGTTTCCCTGCTGGAGGGAGGTACATATTCTATGGCCCCTTTCTCTAACAGAGTGTTCACTTCCTGTTCCATAACCAGAACCTGCTCGGGGCCCACCACTGTGGGCAGGACCCCCATAAACCGAGGTGGGCGTTTCTTGAATTGTATCTGATACCCTTTTTCCACGGTCTGCAGGACCCAACGAGAAACATTTGACAGTAGCTTCCACGCTGTCAAAGATTCTACTAGAGGTACCAGCCTCTCGAGACTGGTTTCTGGATTTTGTTGCTGTTGAGTAGTCGGTTCGACGCCCTGTAACGGCGTACCGGCAGGGAACGACCGAACAGACTGCTCTAGCACCCTCCTCGGAGGGGGCGGGCATCCCGAGGCCACTACGTTTCCGGGTGGACCTTGAGATATGTGCTCGCCGGAGACCGCTGCGCCCTGTAACACCAGAGGTGGCAGGGTTGGCAGAACGGTCCCCTGAGGGCACCGAAGAGAGACGGGCACCGTAAAAAGAGGTGTTAACCGCTCTGCTTCGGGGGGAACTACCCTCATTTGTCCTGGGTCCTCGGACGTCAGGACTTTTTCCCAGCAGCCTTCTTGGCAGTAATAACGGTCCGCAGATCCGTTTTACCCCTCGAAGACTGCTGGGTTTGAGCGCGCCCTCCGTGTCCCCGAGGTTTTTGTGGGGGAGCACGGGAGGAAACGCTCTGTTTCTGAGTGGCACGGTGCTCAGCGCTCTTTTTAGAGGAGTGAGGCTGCTCCCGCTCAGCAGCCTCATAGAAAGAACGGCGGGGGAGAAGTTTTTGGAGAGCAGCTGCTTGTTTGGCAGCTTCTTGTGATTTTGCTACTGCACTATTAACTGCATCGCCAAATAAAAATTTTTCTTTGTCTTTAATGTCGCTCAGATTGAGCCACAGATGCCTCTCAGTGGCCACCAGGGCTGCCATAGACCGCCCAATTGATCTGGCGGTCTCCTTGGTGGCCCTGAGAGACAGATCTGTGGCTCTGCGTAGTTCAGCCACAGTGTCAGGACCAATACCCCCGCCCTCCTCTAAATCACCCAGCAGTTCAGCCTGATAGGCTTGCATAATAGACATCGTATGCAGACACGCTGCAGCTTGACCAGCGGCTGCATACGATTTATGAACCAGGGAAGATGTTGTTTTAACTGGTTTAGATGGAAGTGTAGGAGTCTTCAGGGAAGATGCCGTTGCTGGAGAGAGACAGCTAGCCAGCGTCTCTTCCACCTTCGGCATCTCCCCATAACCATGCTCTTTATATTTATAAATGGAAGAGTAGTGGGATGTGTGTGGTGAAAATACTCTATATGACACTGGTTTCCCCCACGATCTCGACACCTCGGTGTGGAGATCGGGGAAAAACGGAAGACTCCTGCGCTGGGGCTGCGCACGAGATGGCAGGAAGCGTTCGTCAAGCTTGCTTTTTGAGCGAACGTCCTGCCTATCCTCTGGCCACTCAATAGAAAGTCTGTCAACTGCTCTAGTGATAACATCGAGCAGTTCCTCAAACGCGTGAGACTGAGGTGGCGAATCCTCAGACTCAGCTTCAATACTCACAACATCCAACTCCTCAGAGATGGACAATTGCAGTATTGGTGCCTCTATCAGGGGGGAAGAAACCGCAGCGCGTGCTTCCACACCCTGATGAGAGGCACTGGATCTGTCAGATTGAGGCTGAGATAAGGCAGAGCCCGTCTCAACATCCACTGACAGATCCATTTGCGAACCCCAGGTCTGAGATCGCCGCCGAGCCTCAGCCGCGGTGGGACCCGAGCCCTGGGGAACGTGGTCGGGATTGAACCGAGCCAAACGGGATCGGAGCGTACGCAATGGAAGCGCCTCGCAATGCACACAGTCACCACCCTCGAGTGCTGACTGGGCATGCTCCTCTCCCAAACAAACAACACAAAGAGTGTGTGTGTCACCTCCCGTTAAATAACGCGGGCAGGGATGGACACACACTCGATACTGCTGCTTGCTCGCCATAACTGAATCAATATATATATATATATAGACAGACAACACCAAATAACAAGGACAGATTTCAACACAGAGCGCAACTGAAGACTCAGAAAGCTTTCGTTTTCTGTTTCGGGCCGGCTTTTATAGTTTCCTGGTACGTGACGTCACCCGCCTCTGACGTTCCGCCACACCATTGGAATGATTTTACATGTGCTTCAAGACGTCATCACGCAAAGCGTTCCCCATAGCGTCATTCTCGACGCAACGGGAGTTCCCTTGAAAGGGAACTAAAATATCCTGCTCTGCCACTGTGGTTGAGAGTGAGAATGTGTTGCTCACTCACAGTGTATAAATGACCAAATCCCTGACATCTGTTCAAGAGTGACTCCTCATCCTACAGCAGAAGTATCTCAGACACTTGGTGTTTTATTTCACTTTTGAACATGTTCCTGCACTGGCTAATATGTTTTCTTGTCTCATTGGGTAAGTTAACATTGTTTAATGATGATTACCACTTGTAAAATCCTTACATTTAACAGTATATATATATATATATATATATATATATATATATATATATATATATATATATATATATATATATATATATATATAAAAAAACATACCGTTGCTTTTTCCGTATCTTACCGTAAAAAATAGGGTAGCACTTTTTATGTTTTATGGCATTTCATTTAAATTTACGAAAAAAAAAAATTGGCAGCTGTGGTTAACAGTACTTTACTGTAAATATATGGTAGAAATATTTATGTTTTACGGCACTGAACTAAAGTTTGTGTAAAAAAACTGGCAGCTGGTTTTAAGCTCTTTACTGTAAAATATACGGTAGTAATATTTTAGGTTTTACAGTGCTGAGCTAAAGTTTACGGTAAAAAACTGGCAGCTGTGGTTGCCAGTACTTTACCATAAACAATACTGTTTAAATATTTAAGGTTTAACTGCACTGAAATAAAGTTTACAGTAAAAAAAAAAAATGGCAGCAGGTTGCAAGTACTTTACCGTACGTTGGGAATGTTTTAGGTTTTATGGCATTGAACTTCAATTTATGGTGAAAAAAAAATTGCTGGTTGCCAGCAATTTACCAAAAAAATAATAAAATAATAATATCACAAACCAATTTGTCACAAAAGTTGTTATTGAGAATTACAAGAGGTTTAGATTTTGATGTTTTATTGAAAGTCACCAATGTCAGCATTGTGACGAGCAGTGTTTGCTTTAGTTGGGCTCTTGACCCTTGACTTTATCTAACTTTAGATTTGTTCTTGCTGCTTTAACTGTGTGTTTATAAAACACATTTGTTATGGCAAGACAATCAGAGAGAAAATATGAATAGGTGATGTTTTTTGTTTATTGATGTTGGCATAATGATCATGTACTGACCTGATTCACTGATTTCATAAAGCGTCTTATCTTTCAGTGTATGAGGAATGTATAATACATTTCATGACTCTGACCCTACACTATGCAAGCGAGCAGTGACAAATAGATAATCCAAAGAACCTTAACAACAATAATTGTAATCTTTAGAATGATTTAAACCAACACAGAAATGAAGAATCAGTGTATGAATCTCAACAACGGTGACAATTAACAAAATAATCAGATAAAACTCTGAACATCATAACACAAGCTACTACAAAGTCGCAACAAGAACAACAGCAAAACATAAAAGCAGATAATGATAAAATGGAATATTACGCAATTCAGCATAATTGAATTCATGCTGAAATGCATGATGGGATATATTGATTAGATTTGATTGATGGCCCCCATCATGCACTACATTTTATCATCACCATTGTTGAGATTCATTTGCTGATTCTTGATGTCTGTGTGTGTCTAAAAGATGCAGTAGTTCAAACCTTTATTGTGCACAATGATTTGAAAATTCTACACTATAGATCTCATGCTGTAAAATCCATAATATAAAATGAATGAGCCTATCAAATAATAAGACTCTATATGAGATCACTGAATCAGGCCACTACATGATGTTTATGTCATTATCAATACATAGTCAATATCACCAAACTAATTATCTTGTCATAACCAATATGTCTTGTAAACACAGATTAAGCAGCTAGAGATAAACTAGTGATAGAAAGTCAAAGGTCACGAAAGAGAACACTGATCAACATCATGGTAA
Organism: Leuciscus leuciscus; assembly: GCF_965113295.1. Classification (NCBI taxonomy): domain Eukaryota; kingdom Metazoa; phylum Chordata; class Actinopteri; order Cypriniformes; family Leuciscidae; genus Leuciscus; species Leuciscus leuciscus. The sequence continues at coordinate 74,502,629 of NC_138725.1, read as the reverse complement.
CTTCAAATGAAACAATAAATCAACAACATCTAAACCTCTTCTATTCTCAACAAGAACTTCTGTAGCCGTCTGACAGAAATAAAGTCAGTCTGGTTAGTAATAAGTGAAGCTGGTAATGCTGTTTGTGTAGTAGTTTAATCAGATCTTGAGAGAGTTAATGTCTTTTATCTTCAGTTCAAGGCTGTGGCTGAATAAAGTTGTAGTTTGTGTTCTTATTACTCTTTCGAAAGATGATTGAAAGAATGTTTCAGGAACATCACACTAACCTTTAAATAACATTCATTCTAGTAACATTAAGGAAACTGGACATTTTTATGTTCTTGGAATGTTAGAAATCAACATTCCTAGAATGTTTGCGGAGCATTATTACTTTTAAAACACGTTCCTCTAATACAATACAATACTAACTGTATTTCTAAAGCACATTTTAAAACAACCATGTTGACCAAAGTGCTGTATATTGACAAGAAACAGTAAATAGACAGGATACAACACCAGACAACATAACAACTCTCATGCCGGATTAAAAGCCAAGGAATAAAAATGTGTTTCCCCTTCCTCGTCAGGGATCACTGGTGATCCCGGATTATTGTTGTTCAAAATTCATTTCTCGTCAAAACATCACACTCTTACTTGATCTGGACAAACTCAGCATTATAAGAAAGGTTTAAGACTCCAGCTTCGATATTTGACCACTGTTTATGATTAAACTGGTTTGCAGTGACATTAATTTCTTAATTTATGCCAGGAGTGCAAAATAATGAATCTGTAACGATCGTTATTTTGAATAGAAATAATCACTCACACAACATTCATTCTCGTCTTCTCCGGTTTATTTGTGCTCAAATACATGCAATATACAGCATCCACCAGGGCTCTTAGTCCAATAGTGCGCATATTTGGAGAAATAATTATTAATTATCACATGCTAGTAAAAAATTTAGGCATACAGAATAACGATTTCTATTCATTTCCACTGAATAATGCGATCTGAAGAGCTCAAACAGCTAATGGAGCTAGATGTGTATCTCCTCTTCCTGATTCGCGTCAGATGTGACCTCAAACAAATATGATTTGCTTGTGCAGCTGTCAATCATCCACGTGATTCAACTCTTCTGCATGACGCGTCATGTGTACACTTCCTGATTCTGGACATCCGTGATAACAAAGCGAAAGTAACATCTCTACACCTGAAACAAGAAGTTAATAAATGCACGAATTAAGTATGTGTGTTTTGTAGGTGATTTTCGTGCGATTTTGGGTATTTTTATATGCATAAAGAATATAGGTATAGGTAAGCATAGCGCATAGCTTCATATAAAATGCTAAATATAACATATTTCAAAATATTTTTATGACTTGAAAGCATTGTAAACCGCGACCGGAATATGATACAAATACTTAACGGTGTTTTAAATTGAGCTTTAAATAAAAGTATAATATTAATAAATTAAATTGTGTCATGTAGCTCGAGGCTACCTGTTGTGCTAATGCGCCTGCTGCAGGAGCTTTCTCCTGACATGGTCACACAATAGGCTTCATAAAATGCATAATTTTAGAGATATCATCCTCAAAATTGAAATGAAGCATGACCACAATTGTGCCTACACTTTAGTTGTGGTTATAAGTTGCTATCCTAAATTCACATAATATTTTTATACATTTAATAAATATTGTCTTAATATTTGTTGTTTTTGTTTTTATGTTTGAGCTTATATATCTCAATATTAATAACAGTCTGGTTCATTTTGAGTCTTGAACTGTAAACTCTCAAGGGTTGGCTTTCTAAATATATGTTGCTTATGTGTCTATTCAGAATGAGTTGTGAGCAGCAACCTTTTTATTTTGGGTATGTCATGTATGCCTCACTCGCCCAAATTGGGGGTGATGAGGAAGGGGTTAAGTCGCGATTTAAAAAACGGAAGGCTGGGGGCCAATCTAACATGAGGAGTGTAGCACCCTCAAGGATCAACGAACGCACGATGTAGAGTCATAAAACAGGGTTTATTCTGGTCTTGACAACCCGTGAGAACTGCTCACAAAAGAAAACAACATAAAAAAAAACAACAAGATATCCGAGCTTGTTCTTATCCAATGTTACAACTTCGTTGATAAGACATTAATCACAGAAAAAACATTTAAAGAACACGAACCTTGTGAGCTGACATCTCGGAGGGGGCTAAATAATCCTTTATCTTCTTCTCTATCTTCTTTCTCTCTTATTTCTTAATTTTATCTCAAATTTTCATGTTTCTTTCATTCTTAGTGGAGCTAACCGGCAGCTACAGCCATAGCATGTGTCTCAGCAAAATGGGCTCGTGCAGAAACCCAAACATAAACAATTGTACCCGCTATAATCTACCAGTAGATGGCGCAAAAGAGCACGCCTGGACACAGCTCAATGGGACATTAAATGCTAATACTGTTACACTCCCACCAATCACTTGTGATTTTTAAAGAACAAATTATCAACTATGACTAATGAATAGCTTATGAATTAAAGAATATTAACTATATTTTAGGCAGAGCGAGGTTGAGAATCTTCTTCTGCCTCCATCAGAACGACTGTCTTCTGAATGGGCCTTTCCAGATGAACGGGTTTGGAGGTACGTTTTCCTTCTTCGTCCAGGTTTTGATCACTCATTAACAATTTCACCTTCCTCACTATTCCATCCTTTCCAGGGTAGACTTCAGTGATCTTCGCCAATTTCCACTGGCTGCGTGGAGTTATCTCGTCCTTCAGGAGAACAACATCATCAACCTTAGCATTTCTATGCTCCTTGGTCCACTTCTGTCTACCTTGAATGTTTAACAAATACTCGTTTTTCCACCTTGTCCAGAAGGTGTTGGCGAGGAGTTGAACACGACGCCACCTCTTACGGAGATAAAGATCTTCCTTTACAAACCTTCCTGGAGGTGGGGAGATGATTGTTGACTTCATGGTCAGTATGTGGTTTGGCGTTAAAGGTTCTGGGTTTGATGGATCACACAGTTGGTCAGTAGTCAATGGCCTGCTATTGATGACTGCCATTACCTCATACAGGAATGTCCTTAGAGAAGAGCTGTCAAGTTGTTTGCTTGATTGATCCAGGATTGACGTGAGTACACTTCTTATGGTGCGGATTTGTCTTTCCCAGACACCACCCATGTGACTTGACGCTGGGGTGTTCATGAGAAACTCGCAGTCCAGTTTTTCCAGCTTTGCTTGATCCATTTCCTTGAATGCTTCAGCAAACTCATTTCTGGTGCCGACAAAGTTCGTGCCTTGATCACATCTTATCTGCCGAACTGTACCTCTGATGGCTATGAATGCACGTAAAGAGTTGATGAGGGAATCTGTTGATAGATCATCAAGCATCTCAAGATGTACTGCTCTGGAGCACATGCAGGTGATTAACAATCCATAACGCTTTAACTCCTTGCGGCCATCCTTGACGTAAAAAGGACCGAAGCAGTCCATCCCACAGTAGGTGAATGGTGGTGTAGTTTCCATCCTATCCTCCGGGAGGTCTGCCATCTTCTGCTGTTCTGTGCACCTTCTGAATCTTCTGCATTTTAAACATTTATAGATGTAAGATGAAACAATCTTACTGCATCCAAGTATCCAGTATCCGTTAGCTCGCAGCTCGTTCATCGTGATCCCTCTTCCTTGATGGTATGTCTTCTCGTGATAATGTTTGACGAGTAATGTAGACACATGACTGTTTCTTGGCAGGATCACAGGATGTCTGACATTAGGATGCAAAGCAGCATGTGTTAAGCGTCCGCCTACCTGAAGAATGCCTTGGTTGTCGAGAAATGGACATAACTTGCTGACCCTGTTTTTGGTCTGCATCACCTCATGATGTTGTAAGGTTTTTATCTCCTGAGTAAACGCTGCTGCTTGGACCATCTTAATTATGGTTACCTCTGCTTCTTTTCTCTCTTGTAGGTTAACAATGTTACATGACTTCTTGTGATCCTTTGCTTCTTTAACATAGCGCTTGAGTCTGGCCACAGCTTTAATCATTCTCAACCAGTCTGAAAACTTCTGAAGCCGATCTAACAGTGACCTTTGTTCTTCTGCTTGTATCGTGTGGACTTGAACTTTCCTGACCTCTGGGTCACTGTTCGATAACTCTCCCACCTTGAGTACACTACTGGTTATGACCTTCTGCCAGAGAAGATCTGGGCCCTTGAACCAGTTTGAAGCTACAAGTTGTTCTGCTGTAAGGCCTCTTGAGGCGTGGTCTGCCGGATTGTCTTTGGAAGTTACATACCACCATTGTGTTGACTCTGTACTTTGTTTGATGCGTTCGACACGGTTTGCAACAAACACGTGAAACCTTCTGGCCTCATTACTGATATAGCCGAGCACCACTTTAGAGTCAGTCCAATACCTTTCTTCTGAGATTTCTATTTCCAATTCCTTTTTTAGCATGTCACCGGTGCGAACAGCAACAACGGCCGCTGACAACTCTAGACGTGGTATAGTTGTGACTTTGGATGGTGGAACTCTCGATCTTCCCATCACCAAGGTGCAGTAAACTTCACCAGATGTGCTTACTGCTCTCAGGTAGGTGCACATGCCATATCCAGATGCACTTGCATCGGAAAAATGATGCAGTTCCTTGTGCCTTGAAGTTTGAAGGAATGTAGCATCTGCAAATCTTTACATCTGCCAGGTTTCCCAGGTCCCGCAGCCAAGACTCCCACTGAGGTCGAAGACTGTCAGGTAAGCTATCATCCCAGCTGAGCTTATCTCGGCACATTTGTTGCAAGATTTGCTTTCCTAGCAAAATGAAAGGCGACACAAACCCAAATGGATCAAACACAGAGGCGACTGTGGATAATACTCCTCTTCGGGTGAGTGGATTTTCCTTAACAACCACTCGGAACTGGAATTGGTCTGATTCCACACACCATTGTACGCCAAGTGCTCTCTCCATATGCACTTCACCAAGTGCCATATCTAGATCTTTGACAACTACAGCACATTCTTCCTTTGGAAGCGAAGCTAGAACTTGGGTGCTGTTTGAGATGAACTTATGCAGCCGAAGGTTGCCCATCCTGCAGAGCTTGCGTGCTTCATTGACAAGCTGTATTGCTTGATCTTCAGTGTCGACACTTCCTAGTCCATCATCGACATAGAAGTTAGTTTTGATGAACTTGATGGTTTCTTCATCAAAACTTCCTTCTCCTTCAGCTGCGAGGTGTTTGAGGCCATAGTTTGCGCAACCTGGAGAGGACGCTGCGCCGAATAAGTGTACTTTCATTCGGTAGACAGTGAATGGAGTTTCGAGGTCTCCGTTCTCCCACCACAAGAACCGTGGGTAATCTTGATCGCAAGCATTCACATGAAACTGGTGGAACATGCGTTCAATATCACACATGAAAGCCACTGGGCCTCTTCGGAAGCGACACAAGACTCCAAGCAGGGTGTTTGTTAGCTCTGGACCAGTCAGGAGATGGTCATTTAGTGAGGTGCCTCTGAACTTGGCGGAGGCGTCAAAGACAACGCAAATCTTTCCGGGTTTTTGGGGATGATACACCCCATGGTGTGGGATGTACCAAGCTGGTCTCTTGTCGATGTCTTGCTCTGGTACTCTTTCAGCATCCCCAAGGGCTATTATCTCATCCATGAACTTCTTGTAGTCCATGTAGTACTGCTTGTTCCTCTTGAGCTTTTTTCCTAAACATTTGAGGCGATGAATAGCACATGCCTTGTTATCTGGCAGGTTAGGCCTTTCACTCTTGAATGGGAGTGGCATCTCAAAATGGCCATCCTCCTTGTGTCTAATGCCTTTCCTTATCTTTGCTAGAAATCTGAGATCTTCTTGAGAGATGTTGACATCTGGGAACTTCTCAACAAAGTCAGATTCCAACATTTTCAGGACCTCTGTAGGGGAGATCATTTCCTTTATTTGAGTTCTGAAAACATAGTGAACCTTGTTGGTGATGTTTGAGGAGGTTTGAATATCCGGCACCACTTCCTTCACAATGACTTGATGACTTACACCGAAAGGATCTCCATAATCAAGACATGGATTGCCATAACCCACAATACTCCATCCCAGATCAGTCCTTTGTGCGAACGGCTGATTTTCGTTTCCTGACACAACTTGACGAGGAACAAGTGCTTGGGGGCAGTTGTAGCCAATCAGTAGGCCAATATCACAGCTTTGTAGTGGAGCGATCTCCTCCGCAATGCATTCAAGATGAGGCCATGCCTTGGCTGTTCCAGGGGTTGGAATGTGATCTCGGTTTGCAGGTATGAAGTCCCTTGCATATGTTACTGGTAGGGAAATTGTCTTATTTGAATAAAATCCTCTTACTTGTAGACCTGAGAGCTTGCGACACGACACAACTGTGTTTCTTGATGACATGGTGGTAAGCCTTAGCTGAGCTGATTTACCTTTAATATGCAGAGCTTGTGCTGTTTCTTCGAGGATAAAGGTTGTGTCGCTCTGCGTATCAAGGAGCGCGTACACAAGAACTTCATGCTCTGGCTTGCCTTCAGCTGACACCCATACTGGAACAATGGAGGATGTGTGAGTGTCATCAACATTCTGTGCGACTCTGTTAGATGTTGCTTCACTTGTTGTTAGTGTGACGGTATCGTCTTGTAAAGTGTCTGGGTTTCTTTGTCTTGTCCTGTCACTGCTGGTTTGATTTTTTCTTGTTCTTTCTTCTCTGGTACGGTTATCATGAAGACATGTTGGATGTTTTTTATCACATGTATCACAGGTGGCTCTGCTTTCACAATCCTTGGAGTGGTGACCAGACTTTAGACAGCCAAAGCATAACTTCTTGTCTTGAACAAAATTTAGTCTCTCATGAATACTCTCACTCATGAACTTCCAGCAATTAAGTAGGCTGTGACCCAACTTCTCACAGTACACACAACTAGTACTGACAGATCTTTCATTTAAGTTAGTTGCCAGTACCTTTGCTCCATAACCTTTGTTCTTTGGTGTTTTTGTACTTTCAATTTCAATTGGTTTCAGAGCGAAAAGAGATGTTATGGGGTTACAGGCAATTTTGGCTTCCCGTGAGATGAAGTCCACAAATTGGCTGAAGCTCGGGAAGGTGTGGTTTTCCTCTTGCACTTCCATAACCTTTCTATTCCATCTTGAAGTGAGCCAATCTGGGAGTTTTGCAAGCATTTTTGGGTTTTCATTGCAGTCATTGAACATTTCCAGCCCCTTCATTTGTAACATGGCTGTCTTGCAGCAGCAAAGGAAGTCAGCAAATGCCTGAAGTTCCATACTGTCTTTAGAGCTTATCTTTGGCCATGCATCGAGTTTGTCTCGATAGGCTTTGGCTACGAGGAAGGGATTGCCATACCTCTCTTCGAGAACTGACCATGCTGCATAGTATGCTGATTCTGTGCCAAGCAGAAAGTAGCCTTCTATTGCCTTCTTTGCAGGCCCACTTACATACTTTCTCAGGTAATAAGTCTTCTCTTCAACTGGTATATTTTTCCTGTCGATCAGAGTTTGAAAGGAAATCTTCCAATCATTATATCTAATAGGATCGCCACTGAATATTGTTGGCTCTGGTACCGGAAGACGGCTTACACTAAGAGATTCTGCAAATGCTTTGACCAGATCTGTCGTATTCACTTCTCGTTGAGGTGTCATAATTTGCGGTGAAGAACACTGTTTGCAATGTGATTCATTGTTTTCAGACTTGACTTCATTGTTTTTGGCAGGACTGCGGTGAAGTAGGCCGTATATCTCTTCATCTGAACATTCACTTTGTTCATACACCTGCTGTCGAGCCTTTGCTGCATTTAGCTTTTTTATTGTCTCAAGTCGCTCTACTTCTCTGCGCTTAGCTTCTAGAGTTCTCTGTCTTTGTGCTATTTCCGCTTCTTGTCTTTCGATTTCCTTCATATGAGTTTCTTGTTCAAGCAGAACTTGCAGAGCAGCTTCATTTGCTGCAACATCAGCAGCTGCATCTTGTCTTTTGGCTGAAAGCCTGCTGGAGTTTCTAGAGGAGACCCTTGAGCGAGAAGAGAGCTTAGTGTGGTGTGACTTTACACTCATCTTGTCTGAGGCTACTAACTTAGATATAGGCTCAGTCTCTTTCCAGTTTTCATCTCCTTGAACTTCAGATTTACTTGGGTTAGAGCACTTTGCTACTGCTCCGATAATTGTCTTTGTTATGGCTTCACATGTATCCATTCTCCGTCTTGTCTCATTACCTGGAGATTCAATGCGTCTCAACTCAACATAGGCAGCATTCACACCCTCAGAAGCATTTGAAACCTTGGAGACATGGTCCTGCAGCAGATCCTCTGAGTACTTATCATCTATGGCTCCTTTAGCGTCCTTAACAGCAGCTTTCCACTTCTCATAGTGTCCTCTGAAACGACAAGCAGCCTTCTCTACGAGCTCCTTGTGGAGTTCTTGGCCCTTTTCCGTCAGTGTACGGACTCTTTGGCTTCTCCGTGCTCTTTATGAGGTAATAGAGACATCATCAGCTGTGCCTTCTGCTGCTTGTAATTCCTTGTCTGTATGAGGTTGTTCCACATCACCATCTTCATTTACTTCTGGATTAACCTCATGCTCTGCCATTGTTGGAGTTTTTATTTATTCTATTTAATTTTTATTTGTAACTTAGTCTTAAGTGCAGAATTTAATGAAGCAGCTTAAATTCGATTTGGTAATGAGTGAATGAATGTTGATCTTATTTAAGCTTACTGTTGTAACCTTGAAGCACAGTTATAACTCTTTAGATATAACTTAAAGTCAAGATTTAAATAACTGTAACTACGAAACACTATTAAATATCTTTACCAAGCCAGAATATTTATCTTCTGGTACTTACTGAAATCCACTGAATGTGCAGGTTACTTATCACAACAGCAAATTTAACACTGTATGAATATCAGTCACTTAAGCAGTAGAAATCTAAACAATAGAAAATATTCCAGTCTTTTGCTTTGTTCATCAATAGAGAGAGATTAGTCTTAATTCCTTTAACAGTCAATTTTTCTTCAAGTTAGTCCTTTAACCGGGGCAACACTTATTTTTCAGGGCACCTGGACCTTCCAGCGGTGGCTCCTTCCTTTCTGTGCATCGCCGTGGCTGATGGTGGCACCTGTTGCTCGTTGTCGGCACCGTCCATTATCTACCCGCGCTCAGCAGACGGGAGTTCTCACTGTAGCACCCTCAAGGATCAACGAACGCACGATGTAGAGTCATAAAACAGGGTTTATTCTGGTCTTGACAACCCGTGAGAACTGCTCACAAAAGAAAACAACATAAAAAAAAAAAAACAAGATATCAGAGCTTGTTCTTATCCAATGTTACAACTTCGTTGATAAGACATTAATCACAGAAAAAACATTTAAAGAACACGAACCTCGTGAGCTTACATCCCGGAGGGGGCTAAATAATCCTTTATCTTCTTCTCTATCTTCTTTCTCTCTTATTTCTTAATTTTATCTCAAATTTTCACGTTTCTTTCATTCTTAGTGGAGCTAACCGGCAGCTACAGCCATAGCATGTGTCTCAGCAAAATGGGCTCGTGCAGAAACCCAAACATAAACAATTGTACCCGCTATAATCTACCAGTAGATGGCGCAAAAGAGCACGCCTGGACACAGCTCAATGGGACATTAAATGCTAATACTGTTACAAGGAGGCAATTCATTCCACAGTTTCGGGGCTGCGACTGAGAAAGCTCGATCCACTCTGCTCTTTAGCCGTGTTTTAGGGACAACAAGAAGAGACTGGTTTGCAGACCTTAAAGACCTTGAAGGAGCATGTGGCTTCAACAGAACAGTGAACAGCTAGTCCATGAAGGGCTTTAAAAACAAACAACAGAATCTTAAAATCAATCCTAAAATTAACAGGGAGCCAGTGAAGAGAGGCAAGGACAGGGGTGATATGATCACGCTTACAAGTTCCAGTAAGGAGACGAGCAGCAGCATTTTGAACCAGTTGTAGACAAAGGGAGGCCTGGCTAACACCTACATACAGAGCATTACAATAATCAAGGCGCGTTGTGATTAATGCATGTATAACCCTCTCAAAGTCTGTGAAAGATAAAAAGGGCTTAAGCTTAGTAAGAAGCCTAAGTTGAAAGAAACTGATGGCTTTCACAACAGAATTGATCTGCTTCTCCATTTTAAAATCACAATCCATTTTGACTCCCAGGTTTGTTACAACAGACTTAATTGCAAAATGGCCAGATCTATTTGTGAGACATCAGAGGTGCCACTGGGTCTAAGAATCATGAACTCAGTTTTACTCTAGTTAAAGTTTAAAAAATGTACAGCCATCCAGGCTTTAATATCATTAAAACAGTCAACCAATCTTGTTAGAGAATTACCATCATTTCTTTTGATGGGCAGGTAGATTTGCAAATCATCTGCATAAAGATGGAAACTGATGTTGTGTCTTTTTAATATTAATCCAAGGGGGAGCAAATAGATTGAGAACCGAATTGGCCCCAGAATCGAACCCTGGGGAACTCCACATTTGAGAGACACAGAAGGTGAAATTGAGCCACCAAAAAAATCTCTAAAATCTCTGTTTGACAAGTATGACCTAAACCATTCTAAGGCAGTGTCCTTAATCCCCACGGCATGCTCAAGGCGAGAATGTCACGATATGGTTGTGGAAAAGGAGAGCGAGGACTCAATTGCAGAGGTTGAATGTTTAATAAAGATAGAAAATAAATCCAGGTACAAATGAAAACAAAGCATGCAAACAAGATAAACAGGTCTATAGCAGGAACACGAGGAAACATAGATATAACAAACCAGCACTGGACTACAAACACAGGGAGACTAAATAGGGGAGCAAACAAAGGAGGGTAACGAGTAAGGCAGGTGGGACAAATTAATCAATAATCAGATAACAAGATGGGAGGAGCTAGACAATAGACAGGAGAGCACATGGCACAAGGAAACACATGACAAGCCATGTGCTCATAACAAACAGGGGCCGTTCTTCGTATGTCGCTAACTCAGTTAGCTGGATTTGATGGCGATTTGGCATGATCTTGGATTGTTTGGTTCTTCAACGCTTATCCTGGACTTGCTGTCATAGCAACAGGTGCGCAATCTTAAACCTGCTCGGGAGCAGGTTTATTTCATGTTAACAGGATTAGACTGCAGCTTCATAAGCGGAGCTGATGCGGGAAGTCCAGCGCAGCGCGATAGTGCACTTTCTGAGATATATATTTTTTCTCGTGACTCGTGAGATTGTCGTTTACATTATTAATTTGTTGGAAACACACATTTATTTTCGACTTGTCGGAGTCGGGCTTTAACTACAGCACAAACTGTTTGCATTGCCCTAAGATTATTTGCGAGTGGCTCTTTCCTTTACACCATTGGAGATGCGGAGAACTTGATGGAAAGTGCTGTCTGTCGTGTCATTCGGAGTACCTGCCGCTTTTAGGTTTAAAAAAAAGTTTTAGTTTTTTTTGTGCTATTTCCAAGCCACTAATTAAGACCCAATGTTGTAAAGCAGTTTTTTTTTTTTTAAAGCAGTTTTTTTTAAGGCTATCATCATTTTTTTATGAAGATCATGCAATCATGACCATGCCGATTACAGTATATGTCACTCAGGCTTCACTAATGTGACTGGTACCATAGACTATAGACCATAGACTGCCATCAAGGCCTCAATGAAGGGGATTATGTGAACAGAAAGGGGGTTCACAGTGTAAATGTGCAGCCCAGTTACTATTGTGATTCTTAATATTCCAGATTAGTAATATTATATCAAATTAAAAAAAGGCAGTTGACTAAAATCTTCCATATCACAAATGTGAAAGCAAAATGGCCAGGATCTGTGCATGACTTAAGAATTTTCAGAGATTCACATTTATGCACATTATTTGAAAGTGGTAAGAAAAGTTCCACAATTAAATATCAAGCTCACTGTATTACATACACTTATGCTGATCCTAACAGAACTGCATTTTTCATAGGTGATTATGACAGACAGGTGTTTTATGACCCCATTCCCTGACCCAAACCAGTTATGCAGCTCTAGCCAGGACAAGGGCACACAATGAAATGAACGTTGGCTAACTAAAGGGAAGATTTCAGTGTCTGATAAGCCTGAGGGTTGCACACCTGACAGGGCCTGTGACATTGTTGCATGTGCCATATTACACAACATTGCCACAAAAAAAAAAAAAAAAAAAAAAAAAACCTTTTCATTAAATGTTTAATAAAAGACAAATATGCTTAGTTCCTTAAGTTTTATTTCAATTGTTCTTTGTAAAGAAAAGCCAGTGGTCAAGTGCCTGCAACAAGAGACATTAGACACATGACTCATGTAACAAATAAAAAGGAAAAGTTGGCTATACACTGCCCACCTGTAGGCCTATGTCTCCTCTGTCAGGTGCAGACTCTTCTGTAGGCCTTTCTGTAGATGTGGAATCCTGCAACTTATATTGCAGCCATAAAGTATACAAGTATAAATTAAGTAAAGTTATTTATGCACTTGCAGGTAGGCTAGTTCCTCTATATGACAGTTATCTTACAGGGTTTATTCACTGTCCAGTGCAATGGAAACAAATGGACATTACAAAGTCTTATACTTTCTTTCCTTTGGAAAGTTAGAAAATGTCCACATATTTCAGCCACCACTTTCTTGGGAACAGATACAAGTGTTGGTGTATTATGTAAAAGTGCACAAAAGAGGAAAACACAATGTCATTACAATGAACTACACTCGGGAAAAATGCTCATGGCAAAATATTTGTACATTAACATAAGTTTATCAGTTTTCACTTTCACAAGTCAAAGCAATTCATCATTACTCAAGATTTAACAGTTGAAATGACTATACAGCCTTAATTTAATGCAGCAAAAAATATTTTACAGTGTAGGCTACTAAGATCTTCTTTTTTTTTTTCTTTTTTTTTGCCTTTTTCTTGGTTGCTTTTATAAACAGACAACCTATAAGAGACTATAATATAACAAAAAATAATTACCATTATGTGGTAGAATATTTTTGTACTTCGCTTTTATTTGTTTCCATGTTCTAGTGTGGTGACTCTGACATTACAATGAACAAAGTAATTATGCAATTATTAAAATACAAATATATAGGCTATTAAGTGATAAAAGACATGGCCACTTCTAACGGATTTAAATTGTCTGCTACTTTTTGCCAGCCCTCTCTCCTGGCTTTTGCAGACTTTGAGGTGTTCCCTGGCGTTTTAATTAAACATTAAAATTCCGAATAAACTTGGACTATTAGTTCTTGCTCTGCTGAGGAGAAAAACTGAGCGCGCTCTTTGGCCACGCTGAGCAGCCAATAGCAGCGTTGCTGATCAATGTTTCTACTACCGATACATATCCCCTTTTAAACCAGCGCATGAACGCGCAATTATCTCACTAACTCAATCCAGCGATACTAATCATAACCGGCAGGTGTGTTCGAAGAACCTAATTAGCCAGATCATGATTACCACGATGATATCATCTTGGATGTCTCATTTGATCTCGGATGTTTTAAGCAACGTACGAAGAACGGGCCCCAGGACTAGAACATAAGAACATGACAAACCGGGAAAGTCAGAGCTCTGTCATCAAACTAAGAATTAAACCAGACAGATGTGACAGAACCCTGACAGAGAAATAAGGATACTGTGGTCAACTGGTGTCAAATGCTGCTGTGAGATATAAAAGCATAAGAATTGCACAATCTCCAGAGTCAGTTTTGATTAAAAGATCAATAAAAACTCTCAAAAGTGCGGATTCAGTCCTATGAAATGTCTTAAAACCTCAAGAACACCATGTGTATCTAAAAAGGACTGCAACAGTAGAAGAACTGCCTTCTCTAAAATCTTCAAAAGAAATGGAAGTTTAGAGATAGGATAGTTTGAAAGTACTGATGTGTCCAAATTAGTTTTTTTGATGAGTGGCTGCACCACTGCTTGTTTAAAATAGGCTGGTACAAAACCTGAAGCAAGGCTGCTATTTATATTTTCTTGGATGTTAGGTCCAATAGTGTCCCACACCTCTTTAAAAAGGTGCGGTGAGACAATATCAGTGGGACAAACTGAGGGTTTCAAATGTGTAACAATATTTGTAAGAGTAGTGATGGATACAGACTCAAATCGGGTGAAAACAGCTGCACACTCTATGGGAATGGAGGGGTCAAAAGCAGGAAGTGAGATGCTTGCTCTAATTAAGGCAACCTTATCCACAAAAAATGGAGAAATTTTACACAGGCCTCAGAGGATGCTACATGATAAAAGGATTGGGAAGTATTAAGAACAGAGTTAATTGTTTTAAAAAGAACATGTGGTTTGTGGCAATTATTTGAAATAAAATCTGAGAGATACTTGGTCTTCTCAGCTTTAACAGTTCTCTGATAACTGTACAAACTTTCTCTCAGAATCTCTTAAAAAACCTTATTACTTTTTTCCACTTGCACTCAGCTTTTCTACACTTTTTTTTCTAGCAGCCCGAGTAGAATCATTTATCCAAGGTTCAGATTTGGGTTTTGAACACATGGATTTAAATGGGGCAATGGTGTCAAGAATTGTGCAAAAAGTGGATAGAAAAGAAGAGATTAACTCTGCTGTATTTTGACAATCAGAGGATCCCATAGCCTCCCTAGCAATATTAAAAGCACCAGACAATTGCGCAGCAGTGGTTGGTTTGTTCATCCTGCAGATACGAGGTGGAGCGTATTGCTTAGTGGTTCGATATAGGGAAGAGAAACGTCAAATACAACAGGCGCGTGATCAGAGAAGACAGCTTCGAATACGTCTACATTACAAATAGGTACATCGTATGACAGAACAAGGTCTAATGTGTGACCATGGACCTGTGTCGGACCAGAAACAAACTGTGTAAGATTAAAAGCATCGATAAGATTTAAAAAGTCTTTTGCCAGCGGATTTGTAGGACAACACACATGAATATTCATATCACCTACAATTAAAATCCGATCATATTTCGGCATAATTTCAGACAGGAAATCAGAAAAGTCACTGATGAAGTCCTTATTATACTTAGGAGGTCGATATATAACTGCACATAATACCGGCTGAGCTTGACCCAATTCAAACATGGTTAGTAACTCTAACATCAAGAAAATTAGAACCAACACTGAATATTTGGAGAACGTTCTTATAACGTTCTTGTTGCCTCACTGCTCTATGAGGCAATGACTTTGTAGGCAGTGTTTGCGCACAAAGGTTCCTCACAAAACTGATTTCTGATAGACTTCGGAGGCAGTGTAACGGTTTAATGATGTACAGCAAAATAGAGCGAGCTTTGGCGAAAACTAAGTGAATATTTGACTACAATAGACATTTCTCACTAGAAATGACATCATAGGTGGAAAACATTGATCAAAAACATACATTTACCAGAGGTGTAAAGTCCAGGTTCAGAAAGTAAAAGTCCTCCTCAGTATTTTGTTCCAATCACCTGGATTTGCTAATTCAGACCGGAGACAGAACTAATTAGTGAAATCAGCTGACTGAGTTCATGGGTGGAATAAACATATGGCAGGACTTCTACTCTTTGGCCCCTGGACTATACACCTCTTTCTGTGTGACAAGTATTCACTGAGTCACAGTTTCAGAATGAACTTCAAACTGAGAGAGACGGCCCAACGTGCATCATGCTTATTTTCTTTATTTTACGAAAAGCACAAATTTTTTTTTATTATGAGTCTAGACAACTAAAATTAGACATTTATAACACTTGTCTGTATGACAAAAATCGACTGAGTTATTGAGTCTTTCGCACAGATAAGAAAAAAAGCGAGGTGCGGCGCGCCCCTGGCTGTTAATAGATTCTATTCACCAACAATGCTTTCTTGCCACAGATCAGACATTCTGAATTTTACTGTACAGACATTCTACTGATTCATATGCTGATTCTAGTGTGTCCAAAAATAAATAAAAATAAAAAATACTACAATGTAGTGATGGTGAAATGAAGCTTTGTGAAGCACCGGGGCTTTCCCCCTCGACTGTATGGTAAAATGGTTCATTACTCTAAGCTTTTCAACACGTTGCACATCTTGTGGTCAAAAGGTGGAAAAGCTGCCTTTCTGTCCCAGAAGACCAATCCATTTTTTTTTTTTTCATGCAATAAATCACTTTGTGCTCTGTAAAACACAAAGCAATTAAATTAATCCTCATAATTCATGTGTTAGTGTTGATGTAGTTATTACGCAATGTATGAACAAACAACTCTGAATTTATAAAAAAAATTTTTTTTTTAAAAAAGTATAAATGGGACCAATTCACTTGTACAGAAACAATTCTTATGAATCTGCTTTGATCAACAAATTGCAGCCTTATTCACATAAACTTTAGCCTCAGTCCTAATCGTATGAGTTAATCGGCAAGGCTCATGTAGGCATATATAGTCAAAATAAAATACAATTAATGTGGAATGGTGATGTGCTTGTAAACTGGGGAGGGGACATTTTATTTTGTGGGTAATTTAAGAAATTAAAGATTTTTATTAAGGAACAGGACTCCAACAGTGTGAGGGCTAAGTCTATTTCTTTTTGTATTTACTACTACCGAAGAGCATGACACTCAAAACCTGCTCAAGGGGATCGCGCTATTTTTAAATCTGAATACGAAGCATTCACGTGACTGTGTGTGGAAACAAAGCTTCGGACGTCACAAATCACTTGGTTATGGCAAAACGAATCAAGCTCCGATACACTGCTTCAATGCAAGGGGGTAATATTTCAGCCGGAAACTGAAGCGTCCCCGGGGGCTGCCACTGATTAGCAGACCCCCACCTGCGGTTAGCATTCCATTGATTACCATTCATTTTGGCGTCACTTTGACAGCGAATAACTTCACATCTGAGGCGTTTAAAGACTCCATTTGTTCATTATTCATTTCTAAAGAAACACGAAAATGTATAAAAGGCTCCATTACCTTGTATCTTACGTCATGGCCCCGTAGAAGCAGTTTTTGTAAAAATAGGCTAACGATTGCGTCATAACCACACAACTCTCTGTCACACAGTAGAGAAATTACCGCATGGACAGGAGGAGAAGCTCGTGGGCAATCGGGGGGACGTGGAGGCAAAGTGACAAAATAATTAATCAGAATACTTAACAAAAGTTTCTCCTGCTCCTAGCTCATGGACATCTCCTACTTACACTCTCCGTCTCTGCAAGGGAATGATTCAGATTTCTCTTGGCACAGCTACTAGAAGACAGACAGGTTGCTCACGTCACATCTACGTCGTCAAGCTCAGTTTGAGTCTGCGCAGTACGCTCGGCCATCAGGAAGTGAGTGCTTCTAATTGAGTTCACTTTTCTCCGTTGAATCCAATGGGGTCGCTGTGTCCATTTATTTTACTGTCTATGCTTCAATGTGAGATGTTTCGTTTTTTTGATACAAGCTTCGAAGCCTCTGTGCCGAACGTCACATCACTACTACAATGTACTACCAATCAAAATTTGCCCATCGTTAATTAAGTGTCACTAAAGCCAAGTAGGACTCGCTACATTATGTGGTGGAAATCCAACTCTGCCCACAACCAAGTGTGCAGTCTGTCCTAACACCATTCCTGATGAAGCCTGAAGCGCTAGATTAACTGCCTGTACTGCTCTGAGGCATGGGCCCATACCTTGAGCGACTATGTCGAGTTTACCCGAATAGTAATGAATTGGGCGTAAACTGCCCCCATAATCTTGCATTAGACATGCAGTCATGAAGCCTAAGTGTTCATAGACATAAAGCACAAAGGGTCTATCAGATTGGGCAATTCCTAATGCTGGTGCTTGACATAGTGCTCTCTTCAAATCATTGAACGCTTTGAGGTGAACTTCTTCCATACAAAAAATATCTGAATCTTTACCATGGCCTTTCAACAAGTCATACGGAGGCTGAGCAATCGAGGCATATTCTTCAATCCACGGTCTACAGTAACCTGCTGTTCCTAAAAATGAGTGTTTTAATGGTAGTAGGCGGAGGTATGGCTTTGACTGAAGCCGCTTGATCCTGTGTAATGGATCTATTTCCTGCACCAATTGTTTGACCCAGAAATGTGACTTGCTTTTTAGCAATTTGAGCTTTGTGAAAGCTGCATTTGTGTCCTCTTTTATGCAAATAGTCCAACAATGCTGCCAATTCAGTTTGATGTACCTCGTGATCTGTTGAGGCAATCAAAATATCATCGATAGGGTTGGGAACCGAGAACCGGTAGTGTTTTTGAAAAAATACTGGAACCGTGCGAAATTCCTAAGTTTCGGTTCCGAAAACGGTTCTGGTGCGCTCTGTGGGCGAAGTTCTGGGAGCTTATCCTTTAATAGCGACGTCTCACCTCATATTAAAATAGTAATGAATGCACTGAAAAGCCCTCGCACTACTCAAATACGTTTTGCGTCAGATATCAACGCAGAGAGAGAGAGAGAGAGAGAGAGAGAGAGAGAGAGAGAGAGAGAGAGAGAGAGTATTAAAGACAGTAGAGCTGCGCGATTAAACTTTTAAAGATCTCGATTCAAACACCCACGCGATCTTATTCCTAAATTACAAAAACCTCACCCCTGAACATTCAAATCTGTTTGCGTTGTCGCTGACCCAGAGAGCAGTTGTCAATATGAAACAGCTTTACAATCACAGTATCGATATTTCTGTTACAAATATTCAAATGATCACAGAAGTACTGAGATAAAAGAATAAAAGTTTATTCGAGTATAAACACTGATGTCTACGGTAGCAACCAAAATAGAGTAAATCACCTTTTGAAAGTCGCTGCCCTCAAATAACGAGTGTATCGATTACATCTGATGTTTCAAAACATTCATAAAGACGCAGTCCGTAACTTTTTTGTGTTCAGAATTTACAAAATATATAGAATGAGCGAGTGCATCATGAACTTATCCTGAATTACTACGTTAAGCCTGCAATAAGCGTTTATACTCGGACTATACTTTAGACTGGCGGATCGCAGCCGCTGCGGAGTAGCCCAGTGCCTGCGTGACTCGTCATAGACATAAATAGAGAGAAGTAGCTCCGGCAACAATGTTCTTCCGCAAGACGCATGCAGTTCTGTTTATTAACTGCTAGAGCGCTGATTTATCCAGTAATGAAACAAGTAAAGTCTTTATGAATCAATCATTACAAACGATTTAAAAAATAATCTGTTCTACATCTGTTCAAGCATATTCTACCCCTTCTGAGAGGGTATTCTCCACTGCTGGAGATTATACAATAAGCTACATGAGAGGTCCCAAATTATTCTAGAGAATGCAGACATTTTTATTTTCCTTCAGAAAAACTAATATTTTTTTGCAAAAATTGCTTAACAGTATGTTGAATTTGTTGACATTACCAGTCTGTTAAACTCATTTGACAAGTATAAGAAATAAACACAAAAAGGATTGTGGATTTTTCCCTTACTACTATTTTTTATTAGTTGTTTTAATATTTTTTATTGAATGGGAACCGGAACCGGAACCGGTGAAAGCTAACCATGGCTGGCTGGCAGATTGCAACGGTACAGAAAAGAATCCATTAGACATATCAATTACTGAAAAAATCTTAAAATCTAATGGTAAGCCATTACAAATTGTAGATGGATCTGCCACTAGCGGGGTGATTTTATCAATATGTTTATTGGCTACTCTATAGTCTATTGTAAGTCTCCATATTGCATTGGACTTCTTGATGGGCCATATGGGTGAATTACATGGACTGTTGGTTTTAACTAATACTCCTTGTGTCAGCAACTTTTCTACAATAGGTTTGATCCCCTGTATAGCTTCCTTATTGATCAGATATTATTTGGTGACCGGAGGTGGAGTTCCCGTCAATTTGACTGGTTCTACACCTGTCAACAAACCACAATTATCCTTGTCTTTAGCCCAAATTGGATGATTCTGTAAGAAAGCATACTCTGGAGGGGTTGCATTATTGGTAGAAATCTGTGCTGAGGACATTTTTATGCTAGAAGATTCTGGGGACATGTCTAAAATTAGATGTATTTGTCTCAGAAAATCCATGCCTAAAATTGCACCTGTATTTAGTGGCAAGAACCGTTGTCGAGAGGCTTCAGGAGGCAGAGCGTCAATCAGCTATCCCCAGTTATCAGTCCAGGTCTCGTGGGGTTGCTGGCAGGGGGCAGCCTCATGGGACAGCCGCCAGCTCCTCATATTTTGAGAAGGTTGCCTCTCGTGCCCCCCCGTATAAGGCTTGGGGCCAGAGGAAACATTCTCGCACGAAGCCCTCCATTCCGAAGACAGGTCTGAGGACTGTCTCTCGGGTTAAGATGGCTTCGACTAAGAGGTCTTGTCGTAACACACGGACCCTTATGGGCGTTCCCCCAGGAGAGTGAGTACAAGAGTCTCGCCCCCTTATGCAGCCCTTAGGAAATCGATGTCTGCTTCCCGCCACCGTTGGCACCTCGGGACACATCGGCTTCCAGCGAACACAAATCGCAGTGTCTGCCCGAAGACGTTGCGGCCCTGTCGAGTTAGGCCTTGTTTTGGATCTCAAGGTACTGGATCAACCTCCGAGGGGGTTCAGATTCAAGATACCGACTGTCAGTCAGACCAGCTCCGAGGACTGGTCTGTCGTGATAGATCCACAAGCTCCTTAACTCCTCGTTCCCTTCTAACCCCATCACAGGAAGTTTCCGAGATCCGCTTTTGGGGGAAAAGCGCATCAGTTCCGGACTCTTCCTTTCGGCCTAGTATTGTATCCCCGCACCTCCTCGGAATGCATGGTCAATGTCCTAGCTCCATGGAGTCTTCAGGGCATCCTCATTCCCGTCCATTGACTACTAGAGCAGACGGTTCAACACCGAGGTGTTGTTCTGAGTCTCATGAGGTGCTCTGGAATATGGCTCAGACTCTAGGAAAAACCACTAGTTCCTCTTCAGAGAAACCGATTCCTGGGGGCGGTGTAGGTTATAGTCACGATGCAGGCACAGTTGTCTCCAGCTCGGACATTCACCTTCCTGACCATATATGAATATCAAGCTAGGCCAGGCCACCACTATATGACCTTATTAAAGAGTGCTCGCTGGCAGCAGTGTTCAACATGCTATTCTTTGGCCTGCTGTACGTGGGGGCCCTGTAGTAGTGGCTCAGGACCAATGGGTTTTTCCAGAGAGGGAACCCACTCCACATGACCAGAGTTACGCGCATATGCCCTCGTTTTCTGATCATGGGCAGGAAGTTATGGTTTCTGCTCCTAGAACCTGTGTTGGATTTCAGAGAGGCCATCAGGTTCTATTTTTGACAGACAAAACGTTGGTGGTCTCTCTGATCAAAGAGGGGGTAGCCATCCTTTCAAGGCAGGGGCTGCGGCCCGGGGATTTCAAACTTCACCCCAAGTTGGCTTTAGCCGGGATGGAGGTCGGTTTGTCAGAGGTGGTCCCGTTTCCCCTTCATGCGGACGACCACCTTCCGCGCCACCTCTCCCGTGCTCTTCCAGCTCCGCTGGGTCTGGATATCATGATACAGACATGGTTGAGGCCACGTCTGTGTATGTTTTCCCCGATTGTTCTGCCTCCAGGGGTTCTAGAGTGCAAAAGGGTTCAGCAGTACGGGATCAGCTTACTCCTAGTAGCCCAGTACTAACTGGCCCGAATATGGCTTCCAAATATCTGGGTTCTCCTGGCAGGCCTTCCGTGGTAAATCCGGATCAGGATGGTCCTCCCTCCTCAGTCCGAGATCGTGATATTTCACCCTTGGCTGAAGCCAAAGAAACTCCACAAACAGCCTTACCAGCTTTACTACCAGAATAATTTTATTTCTGTCAGACTCTAAATGAGATCAGTAAATGAGACTATTACATGAAGACTACATCTTCATCATCAAGTAACTTTTATCATCTGATCACATTTTCTTTTACTGTTCTTTTCTATATCAAACAGTTACAGCAGCAAGCGTAAATTAAGTTTCAAACTGCCTAACTAAAGCACTAGTCACAATAATGGTGACTTCAACCAGGACGTATTTTCAATAAATCATTAACATCTAAAGCTCTGCTAATTTTCAATAATAATTTTTAGACATCTGACAGAAATGAAGTCAGTCTGATTAGTAATAAGTGAAGCTGGTAATGCTGTTTGTGGAGTTGTTTAATCCTCCTCTGCTGAGATCTTCAGAGATCTCATTAAAACGGCCTGAGTTATATTTTATATTGGCTAGTATTATGGTTACGTGGCGAGCGCGAGCCTGAGTACACAACAAAAACTCCAGTGTTAAATTAACACTCCTGGGAGTGTATATGAGTCCACACTCAAGAGTGTAAAGTGTTACAATATGAGTGTTAAATTAACACTCAAGAGTGTTAAAGTTAATTAGATAATTAAGTGATTAATTGAGCGATGAGTGACCATTACTGAAGACACCTGATGTTAACAAGCAGAATCACTGAAGGAGAAAATCACAAATTATAAGCCACCGTTATGGTGATCATTGTTTGCTTTAGTTGGGCTCTTGACCCTTATATGTTTACTTTAGATTTTTGTTTGGTTGTTGTATTTGAGTTATAACTACCAGATGAACAAAAAAAAAAAAAAAAAAAGTGATCTGATGGTGTTGGTTATATTATGAGAATCATCATTTGAACTTGATCACTGAACTCATTAAGATCCTTATTTCTGACTTAGATTTATGTTGTTGATTACAGCATAACTGTGATTCTGCATAAATATCCAGAATTTTATATATAATACAAAGGATTTCTTAAAAGTTGTTTTAAAGGCTCACACACAGACGTCAAGATTCAGTCTATGCATCTCAACAATGGTGACGAGCAGAATATTCAATTAGGAAAAGTAAATTACATAGACAATTCAGATCATAATTTATTCATACCGCAATGCATGATGGGAGCCATTAATGAGTTGTGATTGGTGGCAGCCACTGCAACATGCTTTATTCGTGTCACCATTGTTGAGATTCACAGGCTGATTATTGATGTCTGTGTTTCTAAATAAATTCATTTGAAAGTCTTTTGATCAGAACAATGTTTATTAAATATTTTGGATTATATGAAAAATACTGAAAATCATATGCTGTAGAATCACAGAGCTGCTGTAATTAACAAGTTAAACCAAACTATCTCAATAAGTTTCGTTTTCCGGATCACAACATGATTATGTCTAAACATAACCAACACCATCAGATCACATTTTTTCTTTGTTCATCTGACCATTATAAATCAATAACATCAGACAAGCAAAATTTAAAGGGGTGGTAAAACGCCTTTTTTCGAAGGCTTGATTGTGTTTGTTGGGTGCACTGTAACATGTGTTCATGCTTCGTTTTTAAAAAATTCGCATTATTTTTCACATATTTAACCATTATTCTACACTGCTCTGTCCCTCCTTGTAAAAACGGTCGGATGATTTCCGCGTTCTATGAAGCCCCCTTATCTTTACCGGTAGTTTGTGCTTCAGTAAACAACGGCGTCAATATTGCCATACCAGTTTGAGCCCGAATCAGACCCAGAGAATGTTAGTGGAGAGGATCGAGCAGAAACTGTTCAAGAACGGCTGTTAAAGGACGTTTCAGAAAGGCATGTTTTTTAAGACTGCAGATCGCTATATGACACTGTTACTTTTGTATATTTAGAACGATTGTAGCTAAATATATGTCGCTTGAACTATTAATTCAATACGAACACTAAACATTGGCTTTACAACAGTAGCCAAATCAAACACAAAACCATGTTTAGCATGCCTGTAGATAAACAAGCATGTAGATAAACAATACATAAAAGCTATAATCAAAGAATAATTTACACTGATCACATAAACGACAACAACCACAAACATTTCAAGTTCGCTGCGCTGGTGATATTAAACAGAAGTTTGTATGTGTTTGTCGGATAAGTATGAATTAACGTTAGCATTTAACAAACTGGTTTGTGGAGCCAAACAGCGTTGTCCTTCGTTTACTTCCTTGCTACAACGTACAATTAACAATACGAACTATCACAGGAAAACACAACGACGAAAAATAAATCATACTTATAGGTTGTGGCCCGTAAACAGTTTCTGTTTTTAAAGTTGGAACTGCTCCATCTTTCAGGACTAGCCGTTGTGCGAATCCTTCATCGGAGGAGAGGTTTCTGTAAATATTGGGCTTAGTGATGTCAGCAAGCCCGCAGGAATGTTGTGTAGTCCCTACTGGCCGTTTTTTGTAGTTCTTAGAAATTGATTTATTTAAAAGCAAAAATCTCCCTTTGCTTTAAACTTTTAAAGTTGTAACTTTGCAGATGTTGTTTATGCTCAAACAGCAACATTACACACTAACTAAAGTTAGAAAAGTGAAATCGTGTTTTACCACCCCTTTAAAGTGAACATATAAGGGTCAAGAGCCCAACTAAAGCAAACAATGATCACCATAACGGTGGCTTACAATTTGTGATTTTCTCCTTCATTGATTCTGCTAGTTAACATCAGGTGTCTTCAATAATGCTCAATAATCACTAAACTAATCACTTAATTAGCTCATTAACTTGAACACTCTTGAGTGTTAATTTAACACTCATATTTTAACACTTTACACTCTTGAGTGTGGACTCATATACACTCCCAGGAGTGTTAATTTAACACTGGAGTTTTTGCTGTGTATAGTTTTACACGTCAGCACAGTCTATTCTGTAAAGTAAGTGATACGCAGAGTCTGGGTTTTTTACACATTAATCTGACAATAAATGTGGCACACCCAGTTTTTCTTATGCACACCCAAAAACACTTTTCTGACTATGATAAACAGTAAAACATTTAAAATGATAAATTAACACCGCTCGGAGTTCATATGGGAACCACCAGCAGGGTGTTAAAAAAGTAACACTGAAGGAGTGTTAAGGCGGGCATACACTGTGCAATTTTCATCCGATTTTGAGCCGAATTCTGACTCGTGCGACTCTTTTTCGGGTCGGGCCAATTTTCAGCTTTGTCGTGCGTCGTTTGTCGTGCAGTGTTCGTGCAGTGTACAAGGGGAAACGAGAGGTGATTAACCTCTCACGACCGGCAATCGGATGGTCGGATGAATTTCTGGCATGTTAGAAATTTTGGTCGCTCCTCGTGACTATATCGCACAGTTGAAGCAGAGCTACGAACCGATTGCCCTAAACTCAGTGCTTTTTCCCTCACTGCGATCTTTAAGTTCTGTAGTTCAAAGCTACAAATTACTGTTGCTTACCTCCAGTTCGTGTTGCAAAATGGATTAACCATTACCCACTTCTTCCAAGCCACCTGCGATGTACACTTTGCCTCTTTTATTGTAATTTTTATTTTATTTTTAAATAAAGCTGTTTTTAATTTTCATTGATTCATTATTGCAGTGTTCGGACATATTATAGACTGTTAATAATTAATTATATGTATATAATTCATTGTAATCGACCTAAATGTTTTAGACAATTTTTAATGAGGAGAAGTAAGCTTCTATGTAATATTTTATTATCCTCACAGCGCGTTGGTTATGCAGTGATGCGCTATGAAATTGTTGCGTGGCAATTTAATTATAATAGCCTATCACTTTAATAATAAAAGTAGCCTTCCCTAATAATAATAATAATAATAATAATAATACAATAATACTATAATTTAATATATAAATTGGAAATGCTAAATCATCTTGATATTGATAGCTGATGCTTGTTTTGACAATATCTCTGGATAGGATACATGATATCGTCCATAGGCGCAACCCGGCACGAGGATTTATCGCGCTGATTCGCGCATATTTCACACGTATAGTGTGAGCGGTCAAGTCGCAGCTCGACGTTCGGACCGTACAGTGTGAGCACATAAATCCTGAGCTTTGGCTTTACATCGCATGCAATCTAGTCGTTCAGTGTGAGTAGGTTCCTTGCTGAAATCGCACAGACATCGCACAGTGTATGCCCGCCTTTAGAGTTAATGAGATAATAAAGTGATTAATTGAGTGATGATTGTTCGATTATTGAAGACACCTGATGATAACAAGCAGAATCACTGAAGAAAAGAGAAACACAAGAACTACAACTGACTTCCAGACACAGCCTTAGATGAAATCAACTGAAAAGACATGAAATCTCTCTTATTACAAACCAGTTTGACCTTATTTCTGTCATTCATCTACAGAAGTTCTTTTTGAGAATTAACAGAGTTTTAGATGTTGATGTTTTAATGAAAATGTTGTGGTGATCAGTGTTTGCTTTAGTTGGTCGGTTTGACTCTTTTTTTTTTTTTTATGTTAGTTGTTGTCATCTTTGTAACAGTGTTTACCAAAACACATAATTTATTGCAAAGGAAGCCATAAACAAAGATGATCAGGTGATATCAATTTCATCATCATCAAAAAAAAAAAGTTTGACAAATGATATCACTGACCAAAAGAGGTTACTTATCATTAATAGATTTTTACCATCAATACTTTTTTTTGCCAAAGATAAAACATTCTGAATTTTAATTTTGAAATACATTGCGATAAAAGATAACATAGTGACACATACACTAAGATCTAGAATCAGCTTATGAATCTCAACAATGGTGACATGCTTCATGTTGCAATGCATGCTGGAAGCCATTAGTTTAACTATATGGTGGCTCCCAGCATGCATTGCTGCATGAAACATGTCACCATGCTAATTATTGATGTCTGTGTGTGTCTAAAATAATATTATTCTCCCACAACATATTTTAAAAATTACACTTCAGAATGTCTGATCTGTGGCAAGAAATTATCATTGGTGGTAAAAAATCTATTATTAACAAATAATGTTTTTTTGGTCAGTGATGAGATTAATAAATCATTATATTTCATGATGGTTAAAACTATATTACCTTTTCATCTTTGTTTCTGGCTTTCTTTATAACAATTTATGCATTTTGATACAAACTGCTACAAAGACCACAAACTCACACAAAATAAAGCCAAGAGTCAAACTGCCCAACTAAAGGAAACACTGATCACCAGAATGGTAACTTTACAAAACCTATTATTTCCAATAAAATATCAACATTATATAAACAACCCATATAAACACAGAGCGGTGTTAATTTAACAGCAGGGCTTTTACTGTGTTGTGCTCTGAGGAGGGTTAATTTAACACTGGGCTTTTTGCTGTGCGCGGTCACTTCTTATTTGTGTAAATGTCAAGAACATTTATGTGAGTTTCGATGACTCCCTAAGAGCAATAGTTGATGTTTGATTTTCTGTGTTTGTGTATATCTGACAAGAGTATGAAATGATGAAGGATACATTTTCTTTATTCTTATAACAGGTAATATTCTCTGTGTTTCTGAATGTCTCATACACACAGGGCGGGTGTCAGATGCTGAAGATTGCAATTCAACAAAATATGGTGATGCTAAAATTAACCTTTGGAAATATCTCGGCTTAGAAGACAATGCCACTCAGAATGAAAGAATGTGGCCCCTGATGAACAACTACAAGTACAACTCCGACTATGGCAACACGTCTGCAGACACTTATGTGGACATATATGTGACCTCCATCACCAATGTGGTATGAGTCCAGCATGATTTATCTTCTCATTCAAGTCATCATGTCAAGCAGTTGTAATATCATCTATCAACACATCTTTTTATCTACAGGATGAAAAAGCCCAGAGTCTCTCAACACAGGTCAAAATGATAACTGTAAGTGTTTTAAAAACCTATTGCATTCTTATTTCTCAAAGTTTTACTTAATTTACAGAATATTGTAACATGATCAGAGGTTTTATTTAATTTTCAAGCATACATTATCTGTCTTATAATTATTCTGAACTTCATTTAACTTTCCAGGCGTGGCCAAACATGAAGATGAAGTGGAACCCAGACGATTTTTGTCAAATTGACACATTTGCAGCCCCCAAAAATATGTTTTGGACTCCAGACATTGGCATAATGGAAAGGTATACATATAAAAAATGAAGGATTTAAACGTACACTATGGAATTTTTTCTCCACTAGGGGTCGCTAACATATTTACAATAACAAAGGCGTAGTTTGATGACGCAACATTTGCTAAGAATTATGGATCTTGTCGTCAACGTCAAGCCGACCGATCTAATAATGTTTATGGATGACTGAATACATCGATGCTTTTATCATGACTGTGATATGAAGCAGTTCGGGGTTGCTAAGAGACAGCTATCAGCTCCACACGCGACGCGAGTCCCGCGGATATAAAAGGAATGGACATTTCATTCTACCGAACTACACGCAAGTGCAGAATTACAACTCACAGGTCAGTTTATTAGACATATTAAACTTGAGAGGTAACGCAGCACTGTTTCACTTGGTCTACCATTACACTATCACACTAAACTGCATTTGATGTGTTGAAATGTAGGCTATGTGTTAGTTTGTCTGTATGAGACTAGCAGTAAGCTAGATCAACATTAGAATAACATACAGATCATATTCTGACATTTTATCATTGTTGAACTATATAACATTGATTAGTTTTATGTAAATGTGCTCACCTGTTTAATAAAGTACATGTAGGAGCGGTTGAAGTCTCGGACGTGGAGCTCTCGTTTATATAACGTTACTGTCTATGGGAGCTCTCGGCATCTCGAAAACACCGCACTGATATTGATTATCAGTTTAGTTCTCCTTTTTATCCAAAGTCTGCTTGCCATGGTCCATAATGTTTGAACGAAATAACAACAGCGTGCAGATAGACATTGCGAACTACAGTGGTCCACGTCTGTCGTCTTGGTTACTATCAGAGGGCTCTGGTTCATAGCTCTGGTTACCATGGCAGTACAAGCGGAAACCAGGGACAACGCGGACATGACGCCATTGACTGCGACAAAACGGAAATAAAGAAACGTGCCGTGTCTTCGAATTAAATTAAAATTTCTCCTGGTTTGAAAGTTGTTGGAAACAGTCGGGATAATGTAAGTACACAACTAAAAAATATATATAACATAGATATAGTGATTTTTGCTATTTTTAAAGCAAAAAAAATTACATATTGTGCCTTTAAAAGCTTTGTTTCACTGTTAACCCTTGCTGTAAAAAAGGTCAAATTCTGACAGTATCACACCATTTTCCATTAAAACGGTAATATACCGTAGAAAAAAATGCATTCTGGGTAATATTTGTTGTTTTGGAGAAAATAGCCTACAGGAATATACTGTGAATTAACAGGGCTCAAAGTCGACACTCAGAGGCTGTGTTCCAAATCACATGCTATACCCTCATTCACTATTCCCTACATTAGCTCACTAAACAGTCCACTTGACAGAGTGAATGAAAAGACAGAGAAACAAGAACTACAACTGTTACTAATATTTCAGTGAAATTAACTTCTTTCGTTTAATAAATCTGACTGTTACATTTTACAGTATATTGCGGTTTTTCCTTGATTTTACGGTAATCTACTGGCATCTGTGGTTGCCAGTAAATTGCTGTTTTTCTACAGTTTTATGCAGTAATTTACAGTTGATTACCGTTAAATTACACTTTACTCTGTTTTTTTTTATAAATATGACACATTTAACCCTTTTAAACCCACCGCAAAATCTTCCGTTTTAAATGAATACTTGTGTGTCCACAGTACAGAGTGTAGGAGTAACACTGAAGCAGTGTTGAAGTTAATGATATAATTCAGTGATTAATTAACTGGTGATTGAGCATTAGTGATGAACACCTGATGTTAAAAAGCAGAATCACTGAAGGACAGAGGAACAACAAGAAGATAAAAAGCAAAACACAAGAACTACATCTTAGAGGGCTGCATTGGGATTGAGTCCCGCCGGGTCCCGCGGGACCCAACGCAAATCTCGCGGGAGCGGGCGGTTTGAACTTTGCTGCGGGCAGGAATGGGCGGCTAAAAAAAACACTGCGGGATCGGGAGGTAGCCTAGCGACATGATGGAGATGTCAATAATGGCGCTTTCCACTACACAGTACCAGCTCGCCTCGACTCGACTCGCCTTTGTTTGGTTTTCCACTGTGTAAAAGTTGTAACTGTATCTGCTTCCAGGTACTTTTTTTCGTACCACCTCCGGCGAGGTTCTAAGTGAGCTGAGGCGAATCAGGCGATACTAAAATGTGACGTGAAAACACGGCAGACTGCTGATCAGAGAGAATCATCACTATTCAGTGCGTCATCATTGCACGCGCCAGACAGAGTATCCTGAATAAAAAACAGCAAAAACAAAAACAAAACCATCCAAAAACAGCATACACTCGATTTCCTCCATTGTCCTGTGTGTATGTGTCCAGAATACATGCCGGCCAGGGAAACGAAACAAACAACCCCATGAATCTCTTTAATAATAGCAATACAAATACATGTTTTTTTCCTGCGGGACGGGAGAAGACCCAAAATCAATGCATCTCTATTATTGTGCGGGAATAAATTCTCAGAGTTTTGCGGGTGCGGGCGGGAGTGGACATACATATTGCGGGAGCGGGCGGGAGTGTAACACATAGGTTGCGGGAGTGGGCGGTAATGGTCAGAAATTCGGCGGGCGCGGGCGGGAGCGGGATGAAGAAAACAGTCCCGCGCAGGGCTCTCTGACTTCAGCCACAGAAGACATTAAATCTGTGAAGATCTCAGCAGAGGAGGATTAAACAACTCAAAAAAAAAAAAAAAAAAAAATAGCATTACTAGTTTCACTTATTTCTAACCAGATTGATTTTATTTTATTTTTTTAAATACAAAACATTACTCACGTAAATACTGTACATTAGACAATAAAAGACCATTGTAATCATTAATAAATAGCCATTGTCATCTGTTTTCTTTCAGTTTTTTTAAAATAGTAAATGTATTTTAAATACAGCTATCACAGCCAAAGACAAACTAATGTTCAAAAGTCAAGGGCCAAGAGCCCAACTAAAGCAAACACTAATCACCATCATGGTAATATCAAATGAAAATAAAATTCCATATAAACCTCTTTCACCTTTTAATAAGATCTTCTGTAGACGTCTGACAGAAATAAAGTCAGTCTGGTTAGTAATAAGTGAAGCTGGTAATGCTGTTTGTGGAGTTGTTTAATCCTCCTCTGTTAAGATATATTTTGCTAAGATTTAATGTTTTTAATATTCAGTTGATTTCTGCTCTTCTTGTTCCTCTTTCCTTCAGTGATTCTGCTTGTTAACAGCAGGTGTTCATCAGTGTCTCAATTAACTATGAAATTGTAATGTAGGGAATAGTGAATGAGGTAAAAGGGTGTGTTTTGCAGGGGTGGAAGTAACGAATTACAACTACTCACGTTACTGTAATTAAGTAGCTTTTTCGGGATATTTTTAAATCTGTAATTTTACTTGTACTCAAGAACATATTAACCTTTGCTACTTGTAAAATCACATTTCGTTACTGAGTACAATTTGAATTGATATTCAAATCTTTGACCAGCATTTCGGTAGCCAATAAAAATATCCGATCGTAAACGGACCAATAAAACCCCTGATATTTGGACTAAAAAAAGCCACCGCAGCCGCAGGTTTTGAAGAGCTGATCATAAGTAAAGGAGGCAAGGAGCTCAGAGTGATTAACCCCCTGAGGCCGGCTATCACGCCGGCGCGATAGGCTCGCTTTTTTTCTTTTCAGTGCAAGAGAGACTCAAAATACTCTGTTGACTTTGATCTTACAAAAAAATTTCATACATCAATCGATCCTGTTAACCCTCTAGGCGACACGGTCGAGTTTACTCGACAAGATGCGGCACTGAATAAATCGGCCGATTTTGTCAAATAGGGTGTCAAATTTCGTTCGACCTCCCCTCCACTAGATTGCAGACATGTCATACTTCATCCCAGACAAAAAAAAAAGTCATGCTTCTATACAAAATCTTCGAGCTAGAGCGCATTGAATCAGTGCGAACAAAAGCGGAGCTAGTGTGCGAGTGAGCCATTTTATCAGAGCAATGTTGTCAACGTCAGCGAGTATTTGCATTAGATTATTATTATTATTATTATTATTATTATTATTTAATGGTATCAATAAAGCTGATGAAGTGTTGTGTCTTCTATTCGCGGACTCTGATGATGACGGTGATTCTGAAAGTGAAAGTAGCCCAACACCAAGCACAAACGGTGAAACCTTTGCCCAATGTCAGTGGTGGGAACAATGTTTCCCGGGGTCGGAGTGTTCATCGCGAAGTTAGCAGGCGTGTTAGTGTTGTGGGGAGCGAGGCGGGAGATTTTTACAGATTTTTACCGCGCTAGCCAGCTTTGTCTTCTGACCGTGTGCCTCTCCGCAATCGTGGCGACAGTATTGTGGTGGAGGCTTTGTCTAATGTCACTGGGTATGTTAGACGAGGTCGAAGTATTCATAGGACAGTTAGGGGGTAACGTGGAGGCAGGGTGGGGAGTCGCAATGACAATGACAGTGGTCCGAGCTGTGCACACTCGGCGCGCACGCGAGGCAGATCTGGCCGCGCCCGCGCCCGCGGTGCTGGTGTGTGACACGGGGCGGTGTGACACGAGGCAGAGGGGCTATTATGCATAGTCTTGTGTGTCATATGAATAATATATATGTGCCCCATACATGGAATGAGAGTGCCTACTGTATGTAGTAAATGGAAAATCTCTACAGCAAAAGGCCAACCGCTACATGCATTCGGTTTGTTTCTACCATTTATTAGTAATGATTTACACAGTTTGTTTACTACTTACTATTTACCTGAGCATTCAGTATTGTGTAATATAGCATACAGAAGGTGAGGGGCATTTTGGGGGTAAAGAAGTGTTGCATTTTATCATTTAAACATGTGACTTTTCATGAAAATTCTATAATCCATGATGGCCGCCACCATATGACATCATAATATGCAAATTAGATGGGACAATGTAATCCCTACATAAACTTTGGGTCATCCTTAATATTTCTCTAATTTACAGAAAGTCTCTATCTTTTATCGCTTTTAAGATATAGCCTTTTGAAATTAAGATGTCAAAATCAAACGGTTTAGGAAAAAACCTCTGGCGCCTAAAGGGTTAAGTGTGCATTTTTTTTTGTGTATACTCACAATAAAAACAAAGTGTTGTGCTTTTTGCCAAATAAAGAAAAATAAACATGATGCGAGTTCTGCTTTCTCTCTGTCAGTGTAGTCCATTCTGAAACACGTCCGAAAATGAACTGTAACTCAGCGAATACTCAGTCAAACAGGCATACAGACACACAGGCATGAAGCTTGAATTCTCTTCTTTTAAATTACTAGTAAGAATTTAATTAGAGAGCTCTCTAATTGTAATTGTTACTAGTAATAATTGAATTAGAGAGCTCTCTAATTGTAATTCTTACTAGTACCAATTCAATTGTAGAGCTCTCTAATTGTAATTCTTACTAGTAACAATTCAATTGTAGAGCTCCGTAATTAAAAATGAATGGAAGTCAATGGAGACATATGACTAGTAAAAAAATTTGTAGAGCTCTCTAATTGTAATTGTTACTAGTAAGAACTGAATTAGAGAGCTCTGTAAATGTAATTGTTACTAGTAAGAACTGAATTAGAGAGCTCTGTAAATGTAATTCTTACTAGTAATAATTGAATTAGAGAGCTCTCTAATTGTAATTGCTACTAGTAAGAATTGAATTGTAGAGCTCTCTAATTGAATTCTTACTAGTAAAAATGCAATTACGACGAGTAACGCTGGGTACAATTTAAGCTAAAACGGCTTGCCATAATGGCGATCCATGCAAACCTGTGAAACGCCCACATCATCAGCTCCCCTGACGAGGCGTCTCCGTTCCCTGGACTCAGGGAACGAGGGTTACCATACGTAACCGAGACGTTTTTAGTTTTTTCAATAACCATGCATAAACATTATTCTCTCAAAAATACAAACATGTTGCTCACATATTATGGTAGCCCTGTTTGTGCTAAATAGAGTGAAATTACACCTTTGCCATTAATATGTTTATAAGCAACTGAAAAAAGCACAAATGTAAGGGCATGTCAGAACATCTCAAGGACCCCAAAAACACCTTAGACCCCAGAGGGTTAATGGGCTGAAAATTTGGAGAATCAACAAACTACGTAGTAGTGTTGTCAAAATATCTGTATTTTGATACTGAAATATCTGACAATACTCAATATCTGTTCCAATACTCATTTTCTGTATATACACCGATACCAGCTGCGTTCTCATTCTCTCATCTCTCCGACAGCGAGTTCGACACACCCGCCTTGTCTCAGCATGGGATTGCATGTTTTGCGCATAATTTTATACATACCCGCAGGTTTCTATGTCATATTTTAATGGCAAATGTCGCAAGCGCAATATTGTAACGCGAGGGCACATTCAGGAGACAGAACTAATTAGTGAAATCAGCTGACTGAGTTCATGGGTGGAATAAACATATGGCAGGACTTTTACTCTTTGACCCCTGGATTACCCACCTCTGAGTCTGTCTAACTGCATTACTACATACAGTACAGACATTACAGGTCAAACCGCACTGATGTAGATTTATCTAAATAAACAACATATTATATGGCTCTTAAAGGGATAGTTCACCCAAAAATGAAAATTAGCCCATGATTTATTCACCCGGAAGCCATCCTAGGTGTATCACATTCTTCTTTCAGACGAATACAGTCAGAGTTATATATGAAAAAAAAAAACGTCCTGACTCTTCCAAGTTTGATAATGAGAGTGAATGGGTGTCTGTCTTTGGAAATCCATTAAAGTGCATCTATTCATGATTAAAGTGCTCCACACGGCTCTCTGGGGGTTAATAAGTCAAGTCAAGTCAAGTCAAGTTTATTTGTATAGCGCTTTTCACAATACAGATTGTATCAAAGCAGCTTCACAGTATTAAATTAAAATAATACAACAAAGTTTGTTTCAAGAGGAATTTATTGATTGATAAAATTAAATTAAATATCCCCAAAATATCCCCAACTGAGCAAGCCAAAGGCAACAGTGGCAAGGAACCGAAAAACTTCATCAAGTGACCTAATGGTGTCCTAAAACTCCATCAGGTGACCTAATGGAGAAAAAAAAACCTTGGGAGAACCCAGGCTCAGTCGGGGGCCAGTTCTCCTCTGGCATTTATGAGCTAGAGGCCGGATTGTAGTTTGAACTGTAGGATTATATGAATGCCTGGCTGAAGAGATGCGACTTTAATCTAGTTTTAAACTGGGAGAGCGAGTCTGAGCAACGAACAGTATCAGGAAGACTATTCCAGAGTTTTGGAGCCAAATGTGAGAATGCTCTCCCTCCTTTGGTGGTTCTGGATATCCTAGGTATGACCAAAAGCCTTGAATTTAGTGATCTTAAAGAGCGCGATGGATTATAGGGTGATAAAAGATCCGTTAAATAGACTGGAGCTAAGCCGTTTAGGGCTTTATAAGTCAGTAGCAATACCTTATAATTAATACGGAACTTTATAGGTAACCAATGCAGTGATGATAAAATCGGTGTTATATGATCATATTTTCTTGATCTAGTAAGAACTCTAGCGGCGGCATTTTGGACTAACTGTAGCTTGTTTATTGAGGATGCAGGACAACCAGCTAGTAAAGCATTACAGTAATCCAGTCTCGAGGTCATGAATGCATGAACTAACTTTTCTGCATCAGAAACTGATAGCATATTACGTAGCTTAGCAATGTTTCTAAGGTGGAAAAATGCTGTTTTTGTAACATATGAAATATGATTTTCAAAAGACAGGTTGCAATCGAGTATAACACCCAGGTCTTTTACTGTAGAGGATAAAGTAACAGGACATCCTATGATGTTAAAGTTGTATTGTGCGAGGTTTTGTGGGCGGTTTTTTGAACCGATAAGTATTACCTCTGTCTTGTCTGGATTTAATAAAAGAAAATTACGGGTCATCCAATCTTTTATATCTTTAACACACTCTGTCAATTTGGAAAATTTTGCGTTTTCATCCGGCCGTGATGAAATATATATTTGAGTGTCATCAGCATAACAATGGAAACTAATTCCATGTTTCCTTATAATATTTCCAAGTGGCATCATATATATTGAAAATAACAGAGGGCCTAATACAGATCCCTGCGGCACTCCATAGTTTACTGGAGTTATGATCGATTTTTCTCCATTTAAATAGACAAAATGGTAGCGGTCAGATAGGTATGATTTGAACCAGCTTAGTGCTTGTCCTTGAACACCAGTATAATTTTGTAGTCGATCTAAGAGTAATGTATGATCTATAGTATCGAACGCAGCACTAAGATCAAGTAAAACTAGTATTGAGATACAGCCTTGGTCAGAAGCTAAAAGTAAATCATTTGTGATTTTAACGAGCGCAGTTTCAGTGCTATGATGCGGTCTGAATCCAGACTGAAACTTTTCATAGATCTCATTTTGTTGCAAGAAAGAGCCCAGTTGAGCGGACACCACTTTTTCTAATATTTTAGACATAAATGGAAGATTTGAAATGGGTCTATAATTTGCTAGATTATTATGATCTAATTGTGGTTTCTTAATGAGAGGTTTTATAACTGCCAGTTTAAATGTTCTTGGAACACGACCTAAAGATAAAGACGAGTTAATAATATTGAGGAGAGGATCTTCCACGACAGGTAACACTTCTTTCAGTAGTTTAGTTGGTATAGGATCTAATAAACATGTTGTTGTTTTAGATGAAGTGATACGTTTATTTAACTCTTTTTGTTCTATAGTTGTAAAGCACTGTAATTGTTCTTTCGGGGTGATAATTGAAGCTGAATTATAAGGCGCGATTGAAGATTGAACGTTTACAATTGTGGTTCTGATGCTTTCTATTTTCTCAGTGAAGAAGTTCATGAAATCATTACTACTGAACTGTAACGGGATATTTTGTTCGGGTGACGTCTGTTTATTTGTTAGTCTAGCCACGGTGTTAAATAAAAAACTTGGATTGTTTTGGTTGTTTTCTATTAGTTTGCGGAGGTGCTCAGCCCTGGCCGCTTTTAGGGCCTTTTTATAACGTGACATACTGTCTTTCCACGCGATTCTAAAGACCTCTAAATTAGTTTGTTTCCATTTACGCTCTAAAATACGCGTTTCTCTCTTTAAAACATGCGTAGTATTGTTATTCCATGGTGCTTTATTTTTCTCTCTGACCTTTTTTAATTTAATAGGTGCAACCACATCCAATGTTCTAGAGAGAATGGTGCTCATAGTGCTAGTTAGTTCTTCTAGTTCATCTGTTTGTTTGGGTTCAGGCAGCAGCTGAGACAGATTAGATAAGCAATTTGAGAAATTATCTATGGTGGATGGGAGGATTGTTCTGCCTGGTTGATAACGCGACGCCGCATGACATATTACAGCAGTACGTAATATGCAAGTTACCATGTAGTGATCAGTGACTTCATCACTTTGTGGAATGATATCTATATCGGTTGGATCGGTTCCATGTGATATAATTAAATCGAGTGTATGATTAAGACGATGTGTTGGTCCGGTGACGTTTTGCTTGACCCCAAATGAATTTAATAAATCTGTAAACGCAGCTCCTAACGCATCATTTGGATTATCTACGTGTATGTTAAAATCTCCAACAATTAGTGCTTTATCGACATTGACTAATAGGTCTGAGAGAAAATCTGCAAACTCTTTTAGGAAATCAGCGTAAGGCCCTGGCGGTCTATATACGGTAGCCAAGGCTAGAGATAATAGGGATGTTTTTCTAACATCTAAGAGCGTAACATTTAGTACAAGTACTTCAAATGAAATAAACTTATAACCTGTTTTCTGGGTAACATTTAGAATATCTTTATAAATGGTTGCAACACCTCCGCCACGACCAATCAGACGGGGCTCATGCTTTTAACAGTATCCAGGAGGAGTAGACTCATTAATACCGAAATAATCATTTGGTTTAAGCCAGGTTTCAGTAAGGCAAAGTATATCGAAGCTATTATCTGTGACTATTTCATTTACAATAACTGCCTTAGGTGTGAGTGATCTAATGTTTAGAAGACCTAGCTTTAGAAATAGTTTTTGTTTACTAATAGCAACATTTTCTGTTTTAATAACAATTAGATTTTTCCTAGATCCTGCATTAGATTTATTATTTGATCTCACTAAACGAGGAATAGACACGGTTTCTATGCAATGTTCTACACTAGTATTTATATCAGTTGAATTGGTGCAGCAGAGACTATGATTTGGACTTTTGGTTACTAGTCAAAGGGTATTTAACATTTTGGAGATGTTATCTGACAGAAGATCCGCTCCGAATCTGCTTGGGTGTAAGCCATCAGCACGGAAAAGCCTAGGACGCTCCCAAAACAGATTCCAATTATTTACAAAGAGCAGTTTCTGCTCATTGCACCATGACATTAACCATTCATTTAGCGCAAATAATCTGCTGAACTTTTCATGCCCTAGTCGGTACGTGGGAAGCGGTCCTGACACAATGATCGTTGTTTCAGGCGATGTGCTGCGTACCGTATCGATTAGATTCCTGAAGTCTTTCTTCAGAATCTCCGTCTGGCGCAGCCTGATGTCGTTCACTCCCGCGTGCAGGACCACAGTTCCGACGCGCTCGTCACCGTTCAGGATCTCGGGAACTCGAGCAGCGATTTCAGAAACACGAGCACCAGGAAAGCAGTGACTTTGCACCTTACTTTTACCTAACGTAGCGTGTACATGCCGAACGATGGAATCGCCGATGATCACAGCATCGCGTTCTGTTTCGCGTAGAGGGGAGAAGCGGTTTTGTGTGGATAACTCGAAAACCGGGAGGGTCGGAGAAAGTCTTGGTCTAAACCTGACTCGCGTCTTCCGCTGCGGAACCACCCAGGCTTCGTGGTGGCGTGTTGGAGCCGGAGTGAACGAGACCATGGCTGATTTCGACCGATGCTGAGGAACGCACGGAGTAGACGCGGTCGGAGTCAGCGGGTTAGTAACGTTAAACACTGATTTGTGTGCATCGGCGCGTGATGTTTCAAGAGCCAAACACCGGTCTCTCAGCTCGGCCTGTCTCAATAAAAGGTTGTGGATCTGTTTCTCAACAGCTTCCAGCTCAGACTGCAGTGCGTGAAGCTCAAATGTGTCCTCACCTGCACCAAGCGGTAGACTACTTACATCTGATATATTCGCCATTTTAACAGATGGACAGTGAGTTAGCAACGAAGCTACCAGTGATGCTATCAATATTAATACTAATTTATATTATAAGTTTGTTTGTAAGTGAGTGTGGAGAAGACGCGTTCAGCCGTGATCCATGGACGTAACCTTTAAGAGTATGCAGCGTTGGATCACTAATAGGCTTGAGACGCGTCTGCTCAACAGTCCGCGTTGTAACTATGAGGTTTTTTAGGTTTTTTAGTGGTAGGGGTGTAGAGTAGACGCACGATAGGCGAAAAAAAAATGTTTGTTTATAAGTGAGTGTGGAGAAGACGCGTTCAGCCGTGATCCACGGACGTAACCTTTAAGAGTATGCAGCGTTGGATCACTAATAGGCTTGAGACGCGTCTGCTCAACAGTCCGCGTTGTAACAATGAGGTTTGAGCAGTAACATTAGTGCTTCTCAGTGAGGAAAAGTAGAAAATGTTCGTTGTAAGCGAGTTTAAAGAGAAAAATCAAGAATTATAAATCAAATCGATAGAGCTCCAAAAACAACAACGCATTCAGACGCAACGCATGATAATAACAGGACAAGACATTACTCACCGTGTTTGTTGAGTGTTTCTTACTCACCTGAGCTTTTCTGAACTCAAAGGCGCGAGCGCGCGAGAGAAAATAAATAAATAAAAATAGCTGAGCGCACACGGGTGGCGTGTTTACAGGCTAGCGAATTACTAGCGTGTTGTGCTAGTAGTAACGTAAGCTAGCGATGTCAGGGTTGGGTAAGCTGTATTTCGTAGTAATATAAACAACTAGAAATTGTAGTAAATGATGGTTCAAAACAAGGAAATACGAGGCTAAGACGGAGCTTACAGCACCGAAGCAGACACACTCACAGCAGGCAGCGAGAAAAATCAAGAATTATAAATCAAATCGATAGAGCTCCAAAAACAACAACGTATTCAGACGCGACGCATGATAATAACAGGACAAGACATTACTCACCGTGTTTGTTGAGTGTTTCTTACTCACCTGAGCTTTTATGAACTCAAAGGCGCGAGCGCGCGAGATAAAATAAATAAATAAAAATAGCTGAGGTCACACGGGTGGCGCGCGTTTACAGGCTAGCGAATTACTAGCGTGCTGTGCTAGTAGTAACGGAAGCTAGCGATGTCAGGGTTGGGTAAGCTGTATTTAGTAGTAGTATAAACAACTAGAAATTGTAGTAGATGATGGTTCAAAACAAGGAAAATACGAGGCTAAGACGGAGCTTACAGCACAGAGCAAACACACTCACAGCAGGCAGCGAGGAAGACATAAGGGCCTTCTAAAGTGAAGCAATGCGTTTGTGTAAGAAAAATATCAGTTTTTAAAACTTTATCGACTAAAATAACTAGCTTCCGACACACGGCATATAGCGCTAGCTTAAAGGGATGGTTCGAAGTAATTTCAATCTAGGGTCCTTTGCACCATGACCTCGAGCCAAACATTTTATTTTTCATTTTTTTCCGAAGTGTTGACAACTTATTGTTAACTAATAATTGTTGTAAACTGGTACTATCAACAAAATATTAATATTATCTGGTTGACAAATGCGGCCTGTGGAGTGTGCTTTTGAAATGAGATCCAGCTCTTGATCAGCTGGTTCATTTGTGTTTAATCAGGGCTGTAGTTAAACTCTGCAGGACAGTGGCCCTCCAGGAGCAGGATTAGGCTACGTTTACACGTGGATGGCTATTTTCATAAACGGACATTTCACCCCTCTTCGTTTTCAAAAATAACATTGTGCACACAAACCTGTGTATATGCTGTCAAGAGCATGCCAAACCTGTAGGTGGCAGTGTAACGAGAAGCTCAAGCCCACCTTAGCCAATCAGAATCCCGAAAATAGTCACATTCTGTGACGGCGCTGCCTAAAACTCAGTTTTTCTCAGTTTACATGCAAACGTGCAAACGAAGATTTTCAAAATCTCCACTCTGGCCGGAGTTTTTAGAAAGAATCGGTTTCATTGGCGAATCCTCCGTTTGCGTGTAAACGAAGGGCGCAAACGAAGGGAAATGTCTCAGTTTTTCAAAATAACCATGTACGTGTAAACCTGACAAACTTAGACACCCCTGACATAACATGATAATCAGTAGTCTGCAAGTTACTTTTGATTTGAATTTCTGCTGTCTTCAATCATGTCTTTAATAATCAGTGCTAATTTATATTTTATCTATTCAGCATCAAGACAGAGTTTGGAACAAAGGAGTCTCCAAATGTGCTGTTGCTCAGTGAAGGCTATACATTCTCAACTGATGTTTTATCTCTGACCACGGCCTGCAAGATGGATCTCTACAGGTTTCCCTTCGACACCCAAATCTGCAATATAACACTTCAGTCTACAGTGTATTCAGGTACATCTGAAACACATGATTCAGTTTAGACAAACAAACACAAGATAACATGGTTTATTCTTCTATTAAAATATAAAAAAATAAAATATTGATGTCTGTTTTCACAGATCAGGAGATTGAAATAGATACCTTGTCTAATGCAATTTTTGATGACAAGCATATTATTAAGAAGTCGAAAGAGAAGTTTCAGAGCCAGGGAGAGTGGGATCTCACCGATATAACTAACAGTAATCAATCCACTGATGATGATCTTGAATGGCGTGCAATGCATCAGCTGATCTATAAGGTACAGCGCACTGGATATGGAATGTAAACCAATATTGAATATGTAAATACAATTAATTTTTAAAACAAAACAACTAGTTCATGAGTTTGTGAAAAATATGTGTAATGAATTTAATTATATTTTTAAACCTTAAAAAGGCAGTGGTATCAAATATCTTCTAAATTAACCATTTTATTATTTGTTTTTTGTTTGTTTTCAATTATACACCAAATTGTGAAATCATACTATAATATATTATAGTATACATTATTTTATCTGTAATATAATGTTCAAAGTCAACATGTAAATTCTATGTAGGTGTTGCTCAAGAGAGTATATTCTTTAATAATATGGTTCTCACACCAGAGGTTGAACAGATGTTGCATGGAAGCTGTGAATGTGAAGGGAGATGTGTGTATGTATATCAAAATGAAATTATTACTAATAGACCATGAATAATTTTTCAGCATTCAGTTAAATTTGTTTGGAATAAAGCATTTATATTGCTAAAAAAATATTCTAAGGATATTCACTTTTCACAGTGGCAGAGAAGTGCAAAACAAATCACAACAATGAAAACATACACCCGGCGCACTGCGGTGCCAGGCACGATGCAAGTGTCTTTTACTAGTTTCAGCCCGACGCAGTTATTATTTTCACGTCCTGCGCCACGTTGTTTAAATAGCAAATGCATTTGCGCCCATGACGGCGGTCTGAAAACGAGGTGTATTCTGGCGCCCACGCGAAAAGATCCGTTTCCTCACTAGAGAAGTGTTCAGTTTTTCCACCGTCAAATTCCGTCATGTAAATAGCGAATATGCCATGGCACGAGCGCAACTGGCTTTTAAAGGGAATGGGAGATGAGACTGATTGGTTTATTTCACGTTACGCCCAAAACACAGACATTACTCATTAAGAGAATAGGGACAACCCTTTTAGACCATGCGCCGTGCCGTGTGTGCCGGCCATTTTTCACTGTGCCATGCACTTTAGACCATGTGCTAGATCCTTAAAAAAGTGCCCTATATATTCCTGTGTCTTTATATAATCATCTAACACTTAACTAAAACTGCCAGCAGTTCATTCAGAAACAAAGCAAGTGTCTGAAATCACCCATATACCCTTAAATAGGACATTTTGGGGGGAGACAGTCATTTGTAGTGGTGTCCGAAACCATAGTGGATGTTACCGACTGCACCCATTCAATCCAACAATGCTCCACAAGTGTGTACATCCGATGTAAGCTCAATGCTAAAATAACCATTGCACCATGAGAGTCATGCACTAAATGAATTCCCTTATCTGACCTGAAGATTTCCCACATCACACAACAACATAGTATCCTCCGTTCCAGGTGGTGCCATTATTGCGGAGACCTGACAGAGTGCTATAAATAGCCCTCGATACCAACAATCACGCTCACAGCTGAATCATCCATCCATCCATTTTCCAAACCACTTGTCCAATTTGGCTACAGCGTAATATCATAAAATCATAAATATAATTTTAATTTTAATTGATTATTAAATTGTCTAATTAAGGTTTATACATGCTAGTTTCCATGACAGAGTTCAAGATAAATATTTGCATGGAGCTGCCAGTTTGCTAAGTTTCAAATGATTATTATACAGCAAAACTATGCAAAAGCGGCATCCCTTCTGGCGAACTCAGTTTCTGAATGAACTCACTCATTTTCATTCACTCCCTCAATTGGACTATATTAGAGGAGTAATCTGAGAATGGGGGTATAGGGCACAGCCTCTTGCCCGTTTCACACATACTCCGTGTCCGGTGCGTCTGCGGTGCAGGAGCAGCACGTGCTATAGTGCTTTCACATATGCTGCGTTTGCAGTGCGCAACTGATCCGTGGCTGTACCACAAACACATACTCACTATTTTTATTTCAAATCCAGAAGTTATCAGCAACTTTTATTAAGAAAAAAGTTTTGTCAGCATTGCGATTCTCTTTGTACACATACACTCTTTAATAGACGTAGCCTATTCACGTTTAAACACAATTTAAACAACGTATTATTCAATGCATTAGGCTACTTCTATATAGATTTATATATTAAGTTGCTCAAGCAAGTGGTAAAATATTTAACCATGTACTTTAAAATCGCAAACATTTTAAATTAAAACTTAAAATTGACAAAAGCAGCCGACTCTCATGCCTTTTCTTTTGCATTTAAATTTTAATATAAAATCTTGCATGTCACAAAGGACTTGTTTTTCC
The DNA here is from genome assembly GCF_965113295.1 of Leuciscus leuciscus. NCBI lineage: Eukaryota > Metazoa > Chordata > Actinopteri > Cypriniformes > Leuciscidae > Leuciscus > Leuciscus leuciscus. The sequence goes on along the minus strand of NC_138725.1, from coordinate 74,458,821 downwards.
ACATCCACGAATGAGACGAGTGTTGTTCATTATGTCGCCTTGTTGAGGTAAATTGTAGTTTTCTTTGCTTTACCCCAGTTTTAAAGGCTAACTAAATCCTAAACCAACTTTTTTTAGTTAATGATCTGTAAGACTGGGGCTTTATTAATGCTGTTCATTGATTCAAGTAATTTTTTTTGACATTTGTGTTTAAAGTGTTTTAATTCTACAATATATGGTGTAAAAACGTCTGAGTGCTGCCCTCTTCAGGTTGAACTGTGGCTACTGCAGTTGAATTTTCTTATTGAAAGTTGTGGTTTCCTCTGACGTCAGAGGGTTCCAGCTAACCACGCCCTTGCCTACAGAGAGACCTGTCTAAGATGCCCTCCGCTGGGCTCTGCCTACTTTTCCAGCATTTTTCAAATATTGAGATTACTACATTTTATTTAATTAAATGCATTTATGGTGAGATTATTATATTTCCATGTCAATCTGTGTTCATTTTGACCACGAACCATACACTGTCACTTTAATTCAGCGCGTGCAGCACAGCAGAAATACGCCCGTTTCTGTCTTTATGGATTTGTCATTGAATCATTGACTCACCCGATTCATTCAAACACACGGATTCATTCAGTAATGAAACACCGCTAGAAAATGAACGTTGCTTTTGTTAATCCATTAACATGTGCTTAAAAAACAAGACAAACATGACAAAAAATATCCTGAGTTCAAGTTTACAATTATCACTGTGTACAATACTCACTGTTTTTGTGATTACGGTTGACACTATGATCTCTGCAAAGTTGACCTCCACAGTGTGGAAACCCACAGATTAACAAGAGATTTACATGTAGAGTTTGACAATGTAAAATAAAAGATAAAATGGGTACCACTTCACAATAAGGTTTCATTTGTTAACAAATTTAGTTAGCATGAGCAAATAATGAACAATACTTCTACAGCATTTATTAATGTTGGATAATGTTCATTTTAACATTTACTAATACATTATTAAAATCAAAGGTTGTTTTTGTTAAGATATTTAATACACTGTGAACTAACATGAGCAAACAACGAACAGCTGTATTTGTATTAACTAACATGAACAAAGATTATAAATACAGTAAAAGTATATTGCTCATTGTTAGTTCATGTTAGTTAATACAATAATTAATGTTAATAAATGAGAACTTATTGTAGTTTTAACGTAAAATGAAAAAATTAATCCTAACCAAACACAGATCTTTATCGGTATTAAAATTGAAAGTAAATGAATATGTAGGGATACGCATTATGACCAAATTCATATATCACCAAATATGTTTTATTTCTCAATATACCACATTAGCTCTTTAATTAAATTCTTAGTAACAATTATGATTAGAAATCTCTCTAATTCAATTATTACTTGTATGAGACCCAACTGGTTTTTCTTTTAAACTGGTACATGGCGCACCCCTATTTAATTAATGTATTTAATTTATAATTTTCTTAGTGTTTAAATCCATTGTGATGCTAATCTCTCTCTCTCTCTCTCTCTCTCTCTCTCTCTCTCTCTCTCTCTCTCTCTCTCTCTCTCTCTCTCTCTCTCTCTCTCTCTCTCTCTCTCTTTTCATTGCAGATCACCATAAAAAGGAGACCTGTACTGTATGTCATCAACATTATAGCACCAGTATTTTTCTTCCTTGTGCTGGACTTGATCTCCTTCTTCGTTGACGCAAATGCATCAGACAAAGTGACCTTCAAAGTGACTTTACTGCTGTCTGTTTCTGTGATGCTGCTGATTCTTAACAACACACTTCCTTCTACAGGGAAAGAAATCCCTCTGATTGGTGAGTCTAACATTGACCTCCCAGTCACACATTTATCTCACGTTGATCTCTTCATATGATCACAATGTGAGTTCACAGTGATCTAAAAGTGTAACCTCACAGTGCACTCACTGTGTGCTCATATTATGGCCACAATGTGAGTCACCTCAGCTAAAACTGTTATTGGACGTGGACTCCAACATCACTCAGACTTCAAATTTTGGTTGAAAATGAAAATTAGGTTGACGTCTTAAACATTTGATGTCAGGCTCCAACGCTTTCCATGCGTTTTTAGATGCGATATGTTAACGGCCCCTTACACAGTACCTGCATTTATGACACTTCTCTATTGAAGCCAAAATATTGCCATATTTCAGACGTACAGTTCTTTTTAGGCACATTTATATCTGGCTGCTGTGACATTGAGTTTATAAAACACATTTGTTATGATGTGATGATGCCATCATTCTGGACATGATCTCATCCTGTGTATAAGATTTGAACTTTTGGTTATTTAATCATATATCTGTATCTACAACATGATATCCATCAATGTTTCTGTAATCAGCTATTCTGAAGGATATTGAAATCATATAGTGTATTAAAACATTTAGAACTCTTGATTGACTCAGACACACACAGAGATCAACAATCAGCACATGAATCTCAACAATGGTGACAATCAAAAGTTTCATGTCGCAATGCATGCTGGGTTCCAATATAAAACTCCCAGTTTGCTGCGCGAATAAAAAAATAAAAAAATATATTGCCACCACTGTTGAGAGACTTGTGCTGATGTTTTGATATCTCTGTGTTTCTACAAGTTAGTGTAGCTCTGTTTCTTTGGTTGTGTGTAAGGGTCTGACAGGTCAATTTAGCTCAAAAGGAATTATTATAATAAAAATAATTATTATTAATTAATTTATAGGGAATTCGAAAGAATCACTTATTAAAGCCGAGCAAATGACTCGTCCAGCATTCATTTGAACCGGCCGTAACCATCAGCTCTGCAGCGGATATAAATATCCAAACTATAGTGAAACACTATTTATTAGCAAGGTAACTTAGATCAGCAGTTTAAGACATTAAATTCGTAAGCACATAACACAAGTAACACTACTTTATTGATTATTCTAACACATAAAACTAATATCTAATACAAACATATATACAAATATAAATTCCCAAACCAGTGAAAACACTGTTGTTGTTTTTTCAGTATAAGGGGGTTTCTCCTCGTGTCTGGATCATAGACCGTATATAAACTGGACACAGCGTATAGGTTTCAACAGAGAAAAGTGAAGTCAATTAGAAGCTCTCTCTTCCTGATGGCTGAGCGTACAGCGCAGACTCAAACTGAGCTTGACGACGTAGATGTGACGTGAGCGACCCGTCTGTCTTCTAGTAGCTGTGCCAAGAGAAATCTGAATCATTCCCTTCCGAATCTTGCAGAGACGGAGAGTGTGAGTAGGAGGTGTCCATGAGCTTGGAGCAGGAGAAACTTTTGCTATGTATTCTGATTAATTATTTTGTCACTTTGCCTCCACGTCCCCCCGATTGCCCGTGAGCTTCTCCTCCCGTCTGTACGGTAATCTCTCTACTGTGCGACAGAGAGTCGCGTGGTTATGACGCAATCGTTAGCCTATTTTTACAAAAACTGCTTCTACGGGGCCATAACGTAAGATACAAGGTAATGGAGCCTTTTATACATTTTCGTGTTTCTTTAGAAATAAATAATGGACAAATGGAGTCTTTAAACGCCTCAGATGTAAAGTTATTCACTGTCAAAGTGACGCCAAAATGAATGGGAGTCAATGGGATGCTAACAGCAGGTGGGGGTCTGCTAATCAATGGCGGCCCCCGGGGAAGCTTCAATGTTTTCCGAAACACTGCCCCCCTGGTCTGGATAGATGTCTGGGGCGGCCAATCACGTGGTGTGCTGGCGGATGGATATAAAGTCTCTGAAGTTGGAAGCGGGCTTTGCAGTCGAATCGTTTAACCAAAACTTTGCAGCAAAACTTAACTTAGAACCGAGACTCACAACGGAAAAGAAAAGGAAACTAAGAAAGAGAAAGAAAAGTGAGACGAGAGTATTTAGATGGCTTGAATGAAGCTGTTTAACCCATGTTCTTCTGATCTTGATTTGGGTTCTTTCGTCTGCTCGCCTACATGGTTACTCGTCCGTCCGGTTACTACGTCATGGCTTCTCCATGACAATGTATCTTCTAATGTATTCTGGAATCTTCTCTAGCAAAAACTCCCCCCCCGGCTTTCTTCGGGTCTTAAGGTTTTAAACTCAAATGTTTCTCAGCCTCCTGGATGAGTTCTGACCAATTATACACTGTCTTCACATTAGAGGTGGCTGTTATTTCCCCTCTCGTCGTAAGTCATGCGTTATCTGTGATCTCTTTACCCTCCAGCTTTAGCAGAGAATACAGAGGGTACAGTTTAGACATGATTAAGAATACGAAACATTTTACACAGATTTCAATCAAGCCATCTTCATAAATGTGAACATACGATCGCACTGATAGGAAACAAGACACACTTTCATTCAAACATCTAATAGTTATAACAATTACATGACTTATATGAGATAATAGGCACATATAATAGTGGTCAGAACCGTGTAAATGCAACAAAAACCCAGGCCAAACATGCATAAAATACCTTTTACAAATATATTGCAAATTTTTTATTGAAAGTAAAAACTTTGAAATGCAGTTATCTAATCATCTAATAAAATGAAGCCTCGTTTACTGAAATCACGTGAGTCTGGCAGTTTGATACACGATCTGAACCATTGAATCAGAACAAAAGATTTGTAAAGGTTTCAGAGCTTCATGAGGCAGTGTTTTTGACATTGCCATCACTACAATTAACAGTAAATTACTGGAAACAATGTTGTTTCAATTTACTTTGAAAATAAAAGCCTGGTAAGGTCTAACAGTGTAACGTCAAGAAATCTGGACATTTGTTATGTTCCCAACACTGAATATTTGGAGAACGTTCTTGTAGCAAAACTTTTTCAGTTTCTTGTGTTTTTCACAGGTGTTTTCTGCGGTGCGATCTTCTTTCTAATTTCTATCAGCATTTTGGAGACCATCCTTGTGAATTATCTGATGGCTAAAGGGGCTGGTAAGAGATCAGTGGAAACTACAGCTGCTGTTAGTGGACATCATGGTAAGAGTTGACACATCAGATTATGAGGAACTTTTTCATGTATTTTATACTTTTACTTCACAAATTAAGGTTTATAAGTGGAATTAAGTTTAAGATTTGTTTGCTTCGTAGCTTTGGTACATATGCAAAGAAAAGCTAATTAAATGAATCTTTGAGTAAATTAGACTCCATGAAAAAAAGAAAATATATAAATGTTCCAGCATGCTTGTGCCTCTAAAATAGGACACACGGTTTAGATGGATGAATGGATGGATGAAAATAGCATTTGAAGTCTGAACTTAGCAAATGTAAAACCATGCATTATCACATATTAAACAAGCCACCCCAAAACAACATATGAAATTCATTTGTTTTTCTATAATAGTGTATCAGCAAAGATTCCCCATCGAAAAATCGTATGTGAGATTATGCAGACAAAACATTTATACAGAGCTATGCTTTTTCCTCTCACAGTTCAGAATGAAGAGCAGTCTTGTACTCCCAACCGTCTGAAGCAGATCCTCACTGAGTTACGACAGAAGACACCTCTGTACTGCACCAGAGTGGCAAGAATCATAAATATGACCTTCTTGGTTCTTTACATAATCACTATTATTGCGTTTATGTCTAAGCTTTGGACGCTTTGGTATCTTCCATAATGCTTAAAACAATTAATTCGCCTGAGTAGGGTAAATTTAAATTAAATCAAAAATCAAATTAACTTTTATGAGTATTTAGAACTTGATTTTTCTTTTGAGTTCACAGAACTAACACATTTTTAAGTAATCTGAATTGTTTCATTTAATTGAGACAGACTTAAATTTAACTAAAACTGTGCTGGGATTATGTAATGTGCTATATCATATTTTTTATGCAAGATTAATGTTAAGTGGGAAATGTTTAATGTTTTGCTAATTTAAAATAATTTCTGTTATGTTGGAATTTTTTGTTGGGGGGGGGGGGGGGGGGGTGAAGAGTGGAGCATGAGCTTGGTTTGAGAACAAGTATATGTGACCTGTGTTGACTAAATAAGTCAGAATAAGCAATTTCTTAAACATGAGTTTTTGTTATTTTCACATTTTCCATTAAAAAACCTCTTCAAACTGAAAAAAATTAACTTTCATAATTAGTTTTGTACTAATTTCTATTCTTGAAAGAGATAGAAAAAATATGGCGGAAAATATGGTTTACCAACGTGTCTCATTACAGTCCTAGTAAAATGCAGTAATCGTCAACTATGCAGATGTGGAAATAATGGGTAATGGGTTCGTACAATCATATAGTCTAAGTGTTTTGAAAGTTGTTAGAAGTTCTAGTTTAACTGTCTGAGTAAAGCATGTTATATAAGATTTCTTTGTCCTGTAAGAATGCACTGGCAACATCTGTTGTTCATTATGTGGACCTCTGTGTTCAAATGGAGGAAGAGTCTTACATTCCCTATGTTATACATTGAAGGGCATTTCTGGAACCAGAAACTGACCATATATGGACTTGTTATACAATGTGTTTTCTTTATGATGTAATGTATATTCCTATTGGCTAAATCTGTGGTACTCCCCTCATATTCTTACTATATATTCTGAAACAAAGGATTAATAAAGACGAGAGCTGTATTGGTCTCCCTCAGCGCTGGGTCATTATTCACTCAAATGCAAATTGCTAGAAAAGACCAGAATGAGGAACCTGGAATCTAATTTAAAAAAAAAAGTATGAGATGTACCGGCCCAAAAAGCACGTCGGCCAGATGGCCAGTCCACCCCTGTCTACGTCATACACCGCCAAGTGTTACTCTTTTGGTGTCATTTTGTCTTGCTGGAAGCAAGTTATTATAGTTGCTAAAGTTTTAAATATGGATATTTTTCTTACACGAACGCATCGCTTCACTTCAGAAGGCCTTTATTAACCCGCCAGAACCATGTGGAGCACTTTAATCATGGATGAATGCACTTTGATGGACTTCCAAAAGAATATACCCATTCACTGCCATTATAAAGCTTGGAAGAGCCTTTAAACTTTAAAGGCTACCCATGTAGCAATCAATATACAAGATTATGCAACAGAATATCAATAATAATAATAAAATATAGCTGCGAACAGCAATTGTCAGGGTTCAAGTGGTTTAAGGCCTTTAAGCCCATGCGTAAAAAGATAATGTTTTATTTAGCAAGCCTGTTACCATCTCAATCATAGATGGAAATGACCATTTACAGCCAATACAGTAAATTTACCATAGAAAAATATATAGATAAAATTTTTTTTTAACAGTTAACGATAATTCATAGGCCCATGGCGGACATGTTTTTTGAGATACGTCAATGTATGCATGGACAATCGTGGCGGCTCGGACAAAGGCATGGCATGCCAATTTTGCACAGAAAAAAAATAAAAAATCAGCACATGAATCTCAACAATGGTGGCAATAAAAAAAGACCATTCGGCTGCATAAGTTATTCATGTTGCAGTGCATGCTGGGAGTTTTGTCCCCATGTTGAGACAAATCAAAGTGCAGAGGTGTTGTAAAAATCATATTTATTTTAGTTCTAGACTAAATGTGAGTATGCATTTACTCATCTCAGTTGAACAAAAAAAGATTCAGTATTTCTCAAAATGAATAAAATCAGTGAAATGCCGAATCAGAATACTACACTGTAAAGTCTAATAAGTTGAGACTACTCAAATGTTTGAGGAAAGTGGTTGTGCAAGTTTTTTTGAGTAATGGGAAAATTCTAACTTAATTGAGTTGACCTAATGTGGTCTTCTCATTGAATTAACTCAAATGTGTAAGTAAAGATAACTTAAAAGGCAAATGGACTAAACTCAAACTTGCCATATTTTGTTTACTTATTATTAAATAAATACATTTTAAATAAATTATAAATCAATAAACCAAGTTTTGTTTTTTACATCAACAGTTTTATTAGGTTAACAGCTTAACTTCTATAATGCATACTGACTGAACATCATATATTAACATTTAATCAGTAAAAAATACAACTATACTTGCAGTAAATTAAAAATGTATTTAGAAATCGGTAATTTAAAAGTGAAATTGACCAGATCAGAACAATTGATCAGAACAATTAAAAGCACACTGTAATGAGCAACAACAGACATGTTTGTCATCTACTTTAACTTATCTTTAACTTAACTTATCTTTCACCCTTAGTAATAGTTGTGTGCGAGTCCCTCAGTTTGCCAAAAAGTACCAAAAATTGTACAGGACCTGGATTTTGTCACTTCACAGAACAAACAAACAAAAAACAGTCGTCAATCATCCAGATAATGACACAGAATTAAGGATGAAAATTATTATTAAAAAAATTTACATGGTCACTCTTAAAACCTTTTTTTTTTTGCTATAATTTTGACAATGTAAACATATGTTAAGTGAAATAGCTTCATCAGGGCAGTACTTAAAAACAACTACTATTATTAGTATTATTTATTTTTTTTAAGTTTTTTCTAATTCTGCAATTTGATGTAAACCTTTGACCACAACTGTATGTGATAGAGTCAGTACTGCAGGCTAACATCAGTGAGATCTCAACCTGTGGAAACTGCCACTGTTGGTTCAAATGGTTCTCATTGCCGCAGTCCTTCGGATGAATGGTTGGGGCTGGGAACGGACGATCCTGTGATTAAAAACATAATAATTCAGACACATTTTTTCTAAATACATTGTACAGCTCTCATTGTTTAAGCACAGGTTAGAGTGATATAATAATAAAAATGTATAACAATACAAAGCAATTTTGTTAGTTGGACAGCAACAAGAATGGAAATAATCAAAGCAAGTCAAAGTGCTTTCTTGCCGTTTCAGTAACTAAATAAAATACAAGATAACTTGGGAAACTGAATGGTATTCAAACAAAAACTCTTTCTCTGTGTGTTACCTTATTGATGACTCTGTTCTTTGAAGAGCAGCAGTATTTGAGAAGAATGGCAGCATTTACCACCTGGCCTGAAAACAATCATATATATATATATATATATATATATATATATATATATATATACACACCCACAGTAAATTTCATCATAATAAAACTAAGTACATGGTAGATTTCTACACTTACTCGAACATTGAAACAAACAAAAGGAGTGAAATTTACACTGTACTTTAACAAATATGATATATTTTTTAAGTACGTTGCTAAAACACACCTTTTCTGCCTTGTCTACCTCACATGAATCAAAAGTCAGCTGCAGTTCTTCCTTCAGTGCAGTTTCTGAAGCCTCTGAGGACAGTTGAGAAGAAAGTGTCTGCTAATTTGTCAAAGGAGAATACGTTAACAACTCAAGCACACTAGCTAGGCTAACATTAATTAATAAACGTTAATATTTAACTAATGACTAACTTCTTAGAAATGTAGTTGGCAGTTGCAAAGTAATGTACCAGTTAGCAGTTAACAAACTAGCTAAGATAGCTAGACTAATTTTACAACATAAACACACTCAATTTAAATCAACAACACCCAATCTTATGTTTTGGTAAATACTCTATTTGAAAAGGTTTTATGAATTTGCACTTACCCTCGTCTGATATAAATGTCTGAAAACACAGATCGATGTCAGCGCATGCAGTAACTGAAGGCAGTGGGCTAGAAAAAATATGTTCAGATAAAATATGACATTGAAAAACGTTGCCGTTGTTTTATGGTAAACATGTTATTTACAATGATTTTTATGAATTCAGACTTACCTTCGTCTGATGTAAATCACACAGAAAATACCGGACGTTGTCAGCGCGCAATATTTGAATGGAGCAGGAGCGGGAGCGGGAATTCTCCAATAATAACGGGTCGTAAACAACGTCGGACTCGAAACAGTTAAAAACTGTTACAAAATTGAACAAATTTGGAAGTTATGTTCTGGCAAACATGTTATTTAAAATAGTTTTATGAATTCACACTTACCATACGTTATCTCAGCCTCAGAAAATACCGGACGCTCTCTGCGCGCGCAAGACCTGCAGTGAGTCAGCCTGTGGGGGAGGGGGAGAACAGGCTCGAGAGTCGAGACTCGAGACAGTAGTCGATTAAAAAAAGATTAAATTTACAGGCGTCAGGAATGGAAAGTCTCGTGTGAATCAGCTCCAAATGCGAGGCCTGAAAGGTCCGTACGTGATGGACGGGCCGGCTCCGATTTAACCTCGAAATTACTGTTTTTATGCCGTGTCAGTGACTCTGGACTGCTGCCTGCATCAGCAAATTCAGGATGAACAAAAATAAAATGACTGCCTTGTGTATTGACCAATCAGCGTGTTGTAAAGGCAGAATTTCAGGCATGACCAATCATATCAAACAGAGACAAAGCGAATCATTTAAATAACTTGGAATTTTGAGTTCATAACACTTAAAATCTTAATCCGAAAGATTTTTGCTGCCAAATGAATACATTAAACACAACTGTTTAATTTTTGATGCAAAAAACTTGCTATTATAAGTAATGTTAAGGTAGACCTATGATAACTTGATTTCTTTATTAATGACAACATTGGGGTTTACAGCTCCAATAACTAAACATGTTAAATAAAACATACATTTTAATGCATTTATTCTCACTTTATTGAGCAAAGTACTTGCTTCTGACTTTCGATGATTCAGTTAAACCATAAGCAAAAATGCCTATAATTTTTTTCCCGTTTTTATTGGTAAAGTAGCCTAAGTGTTAAACCAGAGAATGTCTAATAAGGGGAGAAGTTCCACTCTCAGTAAACTCACGGCTTCTTAACTGGTTGCAGTTCCACTCTGGTTCCACATGAGGGCGCTCACAGGACGAGTGCAGAATGAATGGAGGTCTATGGCGCTATACCCCTCAAAATCCACTTTTCTCAGGATATAATTTTTTGTCTAGTAATTTGAATGTTGTATTCGACAGGAGATGCAAAGAAATTACACATTGCTGGGTGTTAGATTTTTTAGAGTCACTTATTTGCTTTAAAAAGTCTTTTAAAATGTAATTGACATCATACACATCGTACGACCAGAGATACTGCTTTACGGCAATCCTTCAGTCACTTTGGTGCTTTCGCGCTCTGCACTTTCTTTTCTCTCGAGGCATCGACAACACAACTGACACAGGTAAATACACGTGCTAGAAGAATTTTTGTTTTGTTTGTTTCTGGTCTCGCTTCGGATGACACGATGCCATCAAGCGGCATCTCTGGTCGTAATCAGTCCTTCACTGACCAATCAGCGTTCACTAGCAGAATGCTAGCGTGTTATGGGCAACAACAACTCAACCTGTAAGAAATCGAAACGACATAAGTACTCATTCATTCAACTTTCGACCTATAACCCATGTTGAACTTGCAAAACCTACAATCAAATCTGAGATTTCTCAACGGCAATCAGGTGAAAGAGACAAATTTAGCCGTCAAGCTCCCAGTGGAACTCTGGTGGAACTACAACCAAAATTCGGTACAATATAGGACTTAATAGGGAGTGGCCAGGCTCTCCGTAGACGGGCCCTGGTTAAACTTTCTTCTCCTGCATCTTCTTCTTCTGTTATCCAGAACAGCAGCAGCTGAAAGGTTTGTTTGAGCGGCGCCCCTACTGTACAGGAGTGAAACTGCATTTCCTTCAGCCCAAGGCTTATTATTTCACTTTTGGTGTGAAAGGGTCTTTGCATTTGTTGCCAAAGTAACGCAACAGTAACGCAACGCATTGCTTTTCTAAAAAAGTAACTAAGAAATGCAATTAGTTACTTTTTAAGGGAGTAACGCAATATAAAATGATGAAGCCTATTGTATACTTTCAGGGGTGATGGTAATGTCCAAGATGGGAGCCCAAATGTAAAAATGTAGTGCATTCCTGTGCCAGTAAGCAGCAGCAAACATATTTGGTCAACAATTCTCTGTATGTTAGGCTGGAAAATGTCTAAAAGTAAAAACTGAAGCTTTTGATTTTGATTGCAGAAAATATTGGAATAGAGTCAGGGGGAAAGCAAACTTCTAAGGGGGCATCAAGATAACTTAACTTAAAATGAATTAAAAGAACACAAAACAAGCATTAAAATAAGCTAAAACTTATCATTTTAAAATTTCTCATTTTAATTTACCCTCTCTTGTTTCTTTTGTAGAACCAATCATCTGGAATCATGTAATGCAATCATTTATTATTATTTTAATCAATATTTTATTTACAGAAACCAGGGGGCGCTATTCAAATATTAGTGTTTCTGCTCTCATGAGACGAGAGCATGAGACTAGTCTATGGGAAACTTTATAGCCAAATAAAAAGTGCTAAATTGTATATTATCAGCTATAATGCATTACTTTTCAAAGTAACTTTCCCCAACACTGCTGATAGTTGATGTCTGTGTGTGTCTTAGACATGTAGGAGTTCAAAATGTTTTATGTGATTTCAATATTCTTCAAAATAACTGATTGTTGAAACTGATCTTATATGCTGAAGATTCACAGAGATACCATTATTACTAATTATAAATGTAAATGTAAATGTACTTTATTCATATAGCACCTTACATCAGCCGATAGGTGAACCAAGGTGCTTTACAACAGATTAAACAACAATTTAAAACAACACACCGAAAAACCAGTACAGTAATAAATGAAGAAATAAAAAGTAAAGAAAAAATAGAATAAAGATAAATATAAAATATAAAATATAAAAGTGCCACCACACTACTGGGTACTAAAAGCCATTTTGAAAAGATACGTTTTAAGTCTTGATTTAAAAAGGCCCAGGTCAGTAACGATACGCATCTCACTGGGGAGCTTATTCCAGAGCTTAGGTCCAGAAACTGAAAAAGCACGGTCTCCCCAGTGTTTAAGTTTTGACCTGGGCACTTCCAACATGAGTTGATTGGACGACCTCAAAGTCCTTCCGCAATTCCGAATGGTCAGCATGTCTGATATGTAAGATGGGGCGAGGCCGTTAAGAGCTTTAAAAACAAACAATACAATTTTATAGTGAATTCTAAAATGTACCGGGAGCCAATGGAGGGAATAAAGAATCGGAGTTATGTGCTCTCGTTTTTTGGTGCTCGTTAACAAACGGGCAGCTGCATTTTGGACAAGTTGAAGACGGCCAACAGAGGACTGGGAGACACCAGTATACAGTGCATTGCAGTAGTCCAGTCTAGAGCTTATTAGAGCGTGAATAGCCTTCTCAAGGTCATGACGGTTTAAAAAGGATTTTACCTTTGCTAAAAGGCGCAGTTGAAAAAAGCTCAACTTGACAACGTTGTCAATCTGTTTGTTGAATTTAAAAGAACTATCAAAAATCACTCCTAAGTTCTTCACTGTCTGCCTGGCCGTTAAAGGCCAGGCATCAAGGCCGTTTGACGCAGATTCTCCAAACACAATATATTCAGTTTTGTCCTCATTTAAGTGCATAAAATTTTGGGCAAACCACTGCTTAATATCCGCAATGCAGTCAAATAAAGTACCTTGTACATCACCAGGCTTCAGAGGCAGATAAATTTGCAGATCATCTGCATAAAAATGAAAAGATAGGTTGTGCCTGGCTATAATTGACCCTAGTGGTAGCATGTATAATGAAAACAAAATAGGGCCAAGAATAGAGCCTTGCGGGACTCCACAGGAGAGAGAAGTACATGAAGAAGACAAATCACCAATCATTACAGAAAAAGTTCTATCGGATAAATATGACATAAACCACTCAAGTACAGTGCCATGAATGCCAACATAGTGCTTCAGGCGTGACAGGAGGATTGTATGGTCTACCGTGTCAAAGGCTGCTGTGAGATCCAGCAGCACTAAGGCAACAGGACACTTGGTGTCAACAGAGGACGCAATATCATTGTGTACCTTTAATAATGCAGACTCAGTGCTGTGACAAGGCCTAAACCCGGATTGAAATTTTTCCAGGACAGAGTTGTTTTCCAGAAAGGGCTGTAACTGTAAAAAAACAACTTTTTCTAAAACTTTGGAAAGAAATGGAAGATGGGAGACTGGTCTAAAATTAGATAGCACTGAGGAGTCAAGGTTAGGCTTTTTAAGAAGGGGCCTAACCACAGCATGTTTAAAGGCAGCTGGGAAGGTTCCTAGACTAAGACAGCTATTAATAAAAACCACAAGCCCAGGCCCTACAGCGTTAAAAACCAATTTCAGCACTCTAGCGGGTACAATATCCAATGGACAGTTTGTAGGCTTTAAAGATTTAACTATATCGTCAAGGGAAGAGAAAGAAACTAACTCAAACTCCTCAAACACACCAAAATGAGCTGGGGCAACAGAAAAATCCCTATTAGAACCATTTCTTGTACCCTGTCTAACAGCATCAACCTTGTCAACAAAAAAGTGGAGAAAACTTTTACAGGTGATAGTTGAGAAATTAGCCAGAGCAGAAGTAGGTGGATTTACAAAAGAATTAATTGTAGTGAACAGAACCCTGGGACAGTGACTGCTGCTAGAAATTATATCAGAGAGGTACTGAGATTTTGCCTCCCGTAGGGCCCTCTGATAATCAACGAGACAGGCCCGCAAAATGTCTAGAGACACATGCAGTTTATCCTTTTTCCATCTCCTTTCAGCCTGCCTGCAGCGTTGCCTGATAGTACGAGTATTGTCATTGATCCAGGGATCCGTTCTTGGTTTAGCCAATTTATGCTGAAAAGGGGCAATAGAGTCCAGAATCCCGGAGCAGGTGGAGTGGAAGGAAGAAAGAATATTGTCTGGACAGATAGGAGAATCTATGTCATTCAAGGCAAAAAACTGAGAGTCCCTGAATGCAGCAGTAAATTCATCTGCTGTGGTGGAAGTGATGATGCGACGCTGGCACGATGGAGCAAAACACTTTCTAGCTGGAGGGGGGGCTGTATATTCAAAAACAATTGAAAAATGATCTGAAATGGCAGTCTCAGAGATCTCTTTGAGGGAAATTGAAAGCCCATGAGAGATGATGAGATCCAGGGTGTGCCCGAGATGGTGTGTGGGTTTATCCACTGACTGAACTAAGTTAAAAGTTTCTAAAAGTCTTTTAAAATCAGAGGCTAATTGGTCGGACGGACAACAAACATGAACATTAAAATCCCCACAAATCAAGAGTTTATCATATTTTGGAAAAATATCTGCCAAAAACTCAGAGAACTCATGAACGAAGTCCTTATTATATTTGGGTGGGCGATAAACAACGGCACATAAAACAGGACTCGTAAGCTCCATCACAAACAATTGCAGCTCAAAGCAGGAGTAAGCATTTGTGGGAAGAAACCGGCATTTAAATTTGTCATTAAAAACAGCAGCAAGACCCCCTCCACGACCAGATGATCGTGGGGTATTGAAGTAGGAACAGCCGGGTGGGAGGAGTTCTGAAAATGCGCTGTTTTCACCTGGTTTCAGCCATGTTTCCGTCAACAGGAGAAAATCCAGGGATTGAGAAATAAAAAAGTCATTGAGAATGAAAGTCTTATTCACAACGGACCGAGTGTTGATCAAAGCCGTGCGAATTAAATTCTGGTCCGTCCGTTCGGAGGCATAAGCGACCGGGCGAAGATTCTCCGGTACGCAGCCCCGTCTGCAGATCCTCATGGGCCGACAGCGCGGACGAGGGTACCCGGCCTCGGGAATAGCCGATATCAGCCATCGGTAACAGGGATCGGTCAGTCCTCGTGTGTAATAGCTGACGAACTCCCTGGAAAGCCCAAACGATGAGTGGAGGACCAGGCCATGGGCTCTCAATCTGCGACTTAATCCACCTCTCCTTCCTCGTCTTCTGCGGCGGCTGTTGCGCAACAACCCGAAAGGAGAATACCACAGGTGGGGAGGTATGGGCGCCAACAGAGGAGGTGGTGTGTTTTGTCGTCCGTTGAAGCCCTGGATCGGCAGTTTTCCCACAGAATCACGTATATTTAAGAGAGTGAGTCGATCATACACCAGTAGCGGTGACACATCACGAATCAAAAACAATAAAAATAAAACAATATAACATTAAAACACACATAAAAACACAGATTAGACATAAGATGAGATCAGAGAAATCAGTTCAATTCACATTTATTTGTGTAGCGCTTTTCACAATACACATCGTTTCAAAGCAGCTTTACAGAAAATCCATGAGTCCACATTACAATTTGTGATCTGTTATCAGAATTATGTATATTTATGTGTCTGATTTATGTATTATCAGAAGTTATGTATTTCAGAAATGTACATATAAAAAATCACAGTCATCTAAAAATGTATTAATAAAAAAAATAAAAAAATTTAATGCAGTGAGCTCATTGAAATAATGAATACTTGTTTGTTAACAATTGATTGTGACATTTATCAAATATAGTATTGGTTCATGTTGATTCAGAGTTTGCCTCATCTGAAGTTATCGCGAGGTTTGTCTCTTCACATGTGTTGGGCATCTGAAGTCTTCAGCTGGGTCCAAACTGGAGCTGACATGGTCTCTAGTGTAGTTTGGGACACACAGGGGATCTCGTGAAGCTGAAGTAGAGCAGGTGGACAGCAGGGGGCGCTCTAGCATAACCTCACATATTTGAATTACTGTTTCCAAAGATAGACTTACACACTTCACATTAAACATAGGCCTACTCAAGTATTCAAGTATTCAAGTATTCAAGTATCATACTATACCATGGTATTACCATCTGACATGGTATTTTCTGTGAGGGGAAGTAGGCTACAAAGTATATTAGTATTCTTTGCTATTGTGCATTTGTGATGCCAAACATCTGATACCTCTAGAGCAGATGCATCAATAAAATGCTTTTGCACGATTATTCAAGGTATTAGAAAGTGTGAAAAGTAGCCTACTTTTTTTTCTCCAATTGTTAGATGTATGAATGAATTAGTGAAATAAAGAGTTGCTCAAGCAAATGGGATGAACGCGAGTGCTCATTGGCTGCTGTGTAGGTTCGCGCGCACTCGCTGTTTTACACTAACCCGCTCAGGTGAAGCGCGCACTCCTTGTATTACGGGCACGCGCTCAGGTGAAGCGCGCACTCGTTGTATTACGGGCACGCGCTCAGGTGAAGTGCAGGTGATGAGATGATTGACAGTTGCAGAACAGCAGAAACACGAGCGAGATGACGCGACGCGCGCGCAGCTGACGGACACAACACACACATATGACCAGTGACTGACAGGTATGTGTCGTTTTAAAGTTTTTTAACTATCAAAAACATACAATGTGCAGGTGCAGGAAAAAAACAGGGGGACATGCAAATTTAATGACTTTCTGCCTTTACCGGTATATCGATTACAGTCCCATTTAAATAAATGCTAAATGTATTGTTATTTTCTATGCTTTTTTTCTATGCTGATAATGAACGTGCATCTTTATAGAGCACTTAAATCGATTATTGTATTATTGCTTTATCGATATTGGAGAAATGTGTAGTAGGCTTCCATTCTGGGTCATACTTTATTTTAACAGTCTTCATGTTTCCATGTTGATTACAGAGTCATTCTTACGAACTAAACGTGTCTTTTTTGTTATTATTATTTTGCTTATCACTCAATATTGTTCAATATCGGATAATAATATATTATTTAAAATACTTTATTACTTTTGAACTTCTGGTCCATGTATTGAATTAAATCTGATGGTGTTGACAGTTTAAGGTGAAGACAAAATAATCATATTTTGTATATTACACATTCATGAATTTCATCAAACCATTCATTCAGAGAAATCATTTCAAATGATGGGAATGATCTCATGGGAATGATCTCAAATAAAACCCAAACAGTTTCTTTACAGTTTGATCAAAAGAGTTGATATAGGCCTATTTTGTGTTGTAAATTTGACACAAAAATATAAGCAAAACGACCAAACATTAGCTAAGAAAACTGTACATTTCACCAGAGCCTGAGTGGGGAAAAATCATCAGATTTAAGGCTGACTTTGATATGCCTCGATTTCATAAATGTTTTCATAAATATCGAACTTTACCCACTTTACAATAAGGTTTTATTTGTTTACATTAGTTAATGTATTAAATAACATATTCTAACCATGACCAATACACTTGTTACAGTATTTATTAATATTTGTTAATGTTAGATACAACCTTTGATTTTAATAATGTATTATAACCCATTGGGATTTTTTTTATAGAAAGTAGCAACCATAATATGATTGCAGTTATTTATTTATTTGAAGTGTTTATTGTAGTAAAGTAGTATTTATGTATAAATAACAAATGGATTTCTTCATTTCAGAAAATGAATACAGCAATATTTTATGGAAAGGGCAATGGGAAGAGTGCAGAGTGCAGAGTTAGCTGGGAATGATAGGGATCTACTTATTTTTGGTTTGCGTGAGTTCCAAGTATACAAATCTATCAATTTCTAAAAGAAGATTGCAATTAAATAGAAGAGAAAATCATAATTTTATAGAAAAACTACTTTTTTGACCATTTTTCATTGTGGTAAAGTGTTCGGCAAAGTTTCCCCAAGTCCCCCCTCCCTTTTTTTTTTATGATACATATAATGTATATTTCATGGTTAGAACATAATGCATACCATAGTGGGTTAACAAAGATTAATAAATGCTGTAGAAGTATTGTTTATTCTTAGTACATGTTAACTAATGAAACCTTATTCAAAAGTGTTCGAGAATAAAGTTTCTTTCCTATTTATATTTCAGTTCAAAGGGTTAATATTCGCCCTCGTGTCGTATCAAACTTGTGTAACATTTCTTATTCTGTACACAAAAGAAGATTGTGAAAAACGACTGTGTTTATTTGGCCATGCAATGAAAGTTATTGAGCTCCAGTGCTGTTTTACAACACACTGATTTTCACTGTATGGACAAAAACAGTTTTTCTAATATCCTCTTCTGTGTTTCACATGAGAAAGAAAGTCATAGAGGTCATGTACCAGTTTAGCTCAACCGATTACCAAGCAATGCTTCATTGTGTTCAGTCTGTGGTGTAAAAAGGTCGCATTAGCAATTTAAGAAAAAAACACTTCAGCAAATATAGTCATAATTTTTGGTTTGACTGTATATTCAAAATAGTGTGTCAATGTGTGAATGTTTTTTGGGTAAGGCGAGTGTAAGGAAAAGTTTGTCTTCCGCCTCTTTACATGGAGAGGTGAATTATGCATCGATTCACTCACTCACTCACTCACTCACAGGCGGATCTGTTTCACAGTGTCCGCCGGTTCATTAGACTCTCACTGTCTCTGATCGTCCCCAGACTGAGTGCGTTATGATGGAGAACCGGTCCTGTGCGTGTGTCCTGGACTGTCGTCGGCCGAGCCACAGCGACGTCCCCCCCCCTTTCAGACACCGAGCCAACGGGGCGGTGGGCGCCCTGTGCAACAGTCCCAACTGCGTGCTGGAGGGCCCGGATCAGGCCCGGAGCGGGGCCGGAGCGGGACCGGATCAGAGCCGGAGCGGGGCCGGAGCGGGACCGGATCAGAGCCGGAGCGGGGCCGGAAAGGTGCTGGTCACAGGAGGAGCCGGGTACTTCGGGTTCAGGCTGGGCCGGACTCTAGCCGGACAAGGCGCCACGGTCCTAATGCTGGATCTCCTCAAGCCGCCCTGGGATATCCCAGATGGAGCCGTCTTCCAGCAGGTACGGGGAAACTGGAGACACTGGGTTGTGGAGGGGCTGTTGGGTAACAGAAGCAGGTGCAGCGCTCAAGCCTCCGGTTTCAGCACGCGCTTTCATGACTCGGATGTCTCGGAGAAACCGCTGGGCTACGGGAAGAGCCGTGAAAGTGAATCTGAAACTGCCATGTTAATGTTTCAGCAGGTTTTGCTCATGTTTTTAATTTTTGATTGTGGGTTCTCAACTGGAGGGTCTGTTCTTATAGTGGGGGAAAAAGCAATGATCAATATAACTGATAATAATATTGTCATAGTTAGGATTTAAAAGTAAAGAGGGAGGAGAAAAAATGTCCAAATCCTTGATGTCAAAGGTTGTGCTAAAGACAAAGAAGTTAGACCGATGTGCGTGTCCTCGTCCTTGAAAATCATGAACAAATCTGTGCAAAAAGTGCCGATTATTCCTGCCAACCAAAAATGTGTTTTTGTACAGTGAAATATTGTCTCAAATATTGAAATCATTTAATTTCAAATTGAATTTTTTTGTATTCAGTCCATGTCCCATTGATCATTTTGGGAACATTGTGGTTTTACATGGTAAAATGAATAGCTTTTTTACATGGTAATAACAACTTTCATGTTGGATTTGAAGGATATTTTTGTAACCAGTGGTTTTATTACTGCGTTGATGTCCAATGTAAACCTGGGCCCTGAAGCAGTCGAGAACCAGTATGTTAGTGAAGAAATTTACATGATAGATGATGATGATGCAAAATTTTTTTAAAAAAATAGTATGTTACACCCCTGATAGCAAGGTGACATTGCTACAATGTTGAGTTTTAATTCATGCAAACCATCATTTGGGTTGAGATTGACGTTTCAATGTTTAAAGTATGTTGGATCATTATTGAAATGTTGATGAAAGCCGACAGCACTCATGAGACTGAACCATCGTCACTTTGTAATGTTAATTCAATGCGATTAGTGTTGACGCATCATCAGACTTAACATTGTTTCACACGTTGCTTGCTAGATGTTTCCATCAATCTAGAAATATTGTCTAAAAGTGATCGAAAGGTTTTAGGCAAACTGTTGTGGTTCAGTGAGGTCAAATCAACTTATCTGGAACGCAAGTCAAGAATAATGTGAATATTCATTCCCAGTTTGGTTGTTCTAGAGACTATAGTTTCTTATAGTAAGTGTTATGGATTGAACAAAAATTTAACAATGGGAGAGAAGACTGTAATGAATGATTTTCTTTTGTCCATCACTGTGATTGAATAGGCATTATGATTCAGTACATCTGTGTGTGTCTTACTTCCAGATTGATATCCGGGATTACGATGCCCTGTATAAGATCTGTGCGGGAGTGGACGTTATATTCCACACCGCTTCCTACGGGATGTCAGGTCCTGAACAGGTCAGTGTGTGTAACATGCATCTAATGAGAGCTCGGTCTGTACCAGAATCCACTAAAACTCTGAGACTGATGCATGGAAATATTTCTTGAGTCCTTATTTTGCATTGAATTACAGTATATTAATATTTACATGTAGAACATTTGGTAACACTTTAGTTTAGGGTTCAATTCTTGCTATTAACTATATGCTTATTATCATGCATATTACTAGGATATTGGCTGTTTATTAGTACTTATAAAGCACATATTAATGCCTTATTCTGCATGATCATCTTCTACATTCCTTAATCTGAACCAATACCTGAACTTAACAACTACCTTACTAACTATTAATAAGCAGTAATAAGGAGTTTATTGAGGCAAAAGCCATAGATAATATAGTTAAAAGTGAGAATTGGAACCGAACGAGTGTGACCGAACATTTTAATGTGCATAAAACATGCCATATCACATCATTCTTTTTTTATATTCTTTTATAGGATGGATTGTAATAGCTTTAAAGTGAAAAAAGTGTAAGCTGACATGTTGTTTGCCATAATATCTTTACTATTTATCATTTTCTACCTTCCCCAGTGTATGCGATCGAAATCGAAAACATATTTTCTATCAGTTTTACATTTGTGAACAAGTTATTTTTATAACATAGAGTCACAGTTCTCAACACTGCTGTCATTATCATCATGCCAAGCACTTTAATCCATCAGCATTTTATCATTTAGTTATGATAGAAAAGACAAATGACAAAAAAAGTGACAATTTAAAGATCAGAAGTCATTCATTTTAAAATGTTGAGTGTCAATTGTGTGGATCCATAACATGTAAGCACTATCTTAACATAAAAAGAAAAAAAGTAAAGAAAAAAGAAGTTTGTTAATTGTAAAATCACAACGCATAGTTGTTATAAGCCATAATTAGATATATTATGATGTGATAAATGCTTTAAGTTTCATTTTTCAATTTATCATAAATATTATTGTTTCATTATAATATCTGAGTGTTTAGGGAGTGAACTGATGTCATAACGTACTGAAGTGAAATACGCTGGTCATGTATTTTCTTGTTCTGCAGCTGAAGAGAAAGCAGATTGAATCAGTCAATGTTGGCGGCACGAACAATGTCATAAACGGTGAACTTTCAACATTTGTATCATTTGGTACTGTAACTATTAGGCCTGTTATTCAGATAAATGTTTCTCACTAGAGCTTGTATTCTAATGGTATTAGAAATAATTCCCATTGAGTTCATTTCAGATTACATATTCAAAGGCTAAATAGAGTTGTACATTTATTGAGCTGTCCATGTAGGCTTTATACTGAATGTGCACTAGATTTTAAGATCTTTTAAGATACCTTCTTTTGACCAGATTCACAGGCAACATCACATGTAGGGAGGCAATATTTGAAGGATTTGCGACAAGTTTCGCTAAAGAAATATGTAAAGGATTAGTTAACTTCAGAATTAGAAATTTCGGATAATTTGCTCACCCCCACATCATCCAAGATATTCATGTATTTCTTTCTTCAGTCTAAAATAAATTAAGGTTTTTGAGGGAAACATTCCAGGATTTTTCTCCATATAGTGACTTCAATGGGATCCAATGTGTTGAAGGTCCAAATATCAGTTTCAGTGCAGCTTCAAAGTCTCGACACGATCCCAGCCGAGGAATAAGAGTCTTATCTAGACAAACCATCGGCCATTTTCTAAAAACATTTACTTACTTTTTAACCACAAATGCTTGTCTCTCACTAGCTCTGTGATGCGCCACGCATTACGCAATCACGTTGAATGGTCACGCCTGTTCCGGTTCAAAAATGTAGGGAAGGGCGAAAAACTCCATCTCGTTTTCTCCTCAAACTTCAAAATTATCCAACATCGTTGTTTTAACTTTTATTTATTTAAAAAAAAAAAATTGTAAAGGGTGTTTGTTGGTACTTCCACCTTCTGTGACGCGAGACCTTTCAAGACGAGCATTTGTGGTTAAAAAGTATATAAATGTAAAAAAAAATTTTAGAAAATGAATGATGGTTTGGCTAGATAAGACCCTTATTCCTCTGATGGGATTGTGTCGAGCCTTTGAAGCTGCACTGAAACTGCAATTTGGACCTTCAAACTGTTGGACCCCATTGAAGTCCACTATATGGAGAAAAATCCTGAAATTAATTTATTTTCGACTGAAGAAAGAAAGACATGAACATCATTGGATGACGTGGAGGTGAGTAAATTATCAGGAAATTTTCATTCTGAAGTGAACTAATCCTTTAACACTGAATAAGAAGTTTGATGTCATTTAAAGTCTGCTATAAGTGTGTGGTTCTGGTTGGTGTGTTGTAGTCTGTACGGAGCGGGGCATCCCGAGACTCGTCTACACCAGCACAGTGAATGTGGCGTTTGCTGGCAGACCCATCGAGGATGGAGATGAAGACTCTGTTCCCTGCGTGCCGCTGGACATGGTGAGATGCTCACTGACTGTGCTCTGATTTATGTTGCATTCAGACCGTTTCTGAAGTACACATGTTGGTACTTTGAGACTTGTTTTTTGAACACCAGCCCTGTTCTAAAGCCGGCCCGGCTCCAGCTTTGAGCTGCAAGGAGCAGGTTTTGAAAGGCTCCTGATTGGGTGAACAGGCTTCTGATTGGTTGGGCCAGGCTCCTGATTGTGTGGTAAAGCTCCTGATTGGGTGGCTAGGCTTCTGATTGGGTGGCCAGGCTTCTGATTGGGTGGCTAGGCTCCTGATTTGGTGACCAGGCTTCTGATTGGGTGGTCAAGCTTCTGATTGGGGGGCCAGGCTTCTGATTGGGGGGCCAGGCTTCTGGCTCCTGATTTGGTGACCAGGCTTCTGATTGGGTGGGTCAAGCTACTGATTGGGTGGCCAGGCTCCTGATTGGGTGGCAAGGCTCCTGATTGGGTGGCTAGGCTCCTGATTGGGGGCCAGGCTCCTGATTGAGTGTCCAGGCTTCTGATTGGTTGGGTCAAGCTTCTGATTGGGTGGTCAAGCTCCTGATTGGGTGGGTCAAACTTCTGATTGGGTGGCCAGGCTCCTGATCGCAAACAAACAGGGCAACCGCGTTCATCATTACGTTGTGCGTCAAGTTCAAGGGTTAGTCTTTCGCCGTAAAATCGATGCGTACGGCTGTCGGCAAACACTGATCCCCATAATGGTGATGTGAAACGAAACATTCCATAAAACATTAACATCTAAACTTATGTTTATTCTCAATAAGAACTTATGACAGAAATAAAGTCAAACTGGTTAGTAATAAGTGCAATAATGTGTAATGGCTGGAAGTCAGTTGTTTTTCTTGTGTTTCTCTTTTTTTCTGTTCTTGTTGTTTCTCTTTCCTTCGCTGATTCTGCTTATTAAGTCAAGTCAAGTCAAGTTTATTTGTATAGCGCTTTTCACAATACAGATTGTATCAAAGCAGCTTCACAGTATTAAATTTAAATAATACAACAAAGTTTGTTTCAAGAGGAATTTATTGATTGATAAAATTAAATTAAATATCCCCAAAATATCACCAACTGAGCAAGCCAAAGGCAACAGTGGCAAGGAACCGAAAAACTCCATCAAGTGACCTAATGGTGTCCTAAAACTCCATCAGGTGACCTAATGGAGAAAAAAAAACCTTGGGAGAACCCAGGCTCAGTCGGGGGCCAGTTCTCCTCTGGCATTTATGAGCTAGAGGCCGGATTGTAGTTTGAACTGTGGGATTATATGAATGCCTGGCTGAAGAGATGCGACTTTAATCTAGTTTTAAACTGGGAGAGCGAGTCTGAGCAACGAACAGTATCAGGAAGACTATTCCAGAGTTTTGGAGCCAAATGTGAAAATGCTCTCCCTCCTTTGGTGGTTCTGGATATCCTAGGTATGACCAAAAGCCTTGAATTTAGTGATCTTAAAGAGCGCGATGGATTATAGGGCGATAGAAGATCCGTTAAATAGACTGGAGCTAAGCCGTTTAGGGTTTTATAAGTCAGTAGCAATACCTTGTAATTAATACGGAACTTTATAGGTAACCAATGCAGTGATGATAAAATCGGTGTTATATGATCATATTTTCTTGATCTCGTAAGAACTCTAGCGGCGGCATTTTGGACTAACTGTAGCTTGTTTATTGAGGATGCAGGACAACCAGCTAATAAGGCATTACAGTAATCCAGTCTCGAGGTCATGAATGCATGAACTAACTTTTCTGCATCAGAAACTGATAGCATATTACGTAGCTTAGCAATGTTTCTAAGGTGGAAAAAGGCTGTTTTTGTAACATATGAAATATGATTTTCAAAAGACAGGTTGCAATCGAGTATAACACCCAGGTCTTTTACTGTAGAGGATAAAGTAACAGGACATCCTATGATGTTAAAGTTGTATTGTGCGAGGTTTTGTGGGCGGTTTTTTAAACCGATAAGTATTACCTCTGTCTTGTCTGGATTTAATAAAAGAAAATTACGCGTCATCCAATCTTTTATATCTTTAACACACTCTGTCAATTTGGAAAATTTAGCGTTTTCATCCGGCCTTGATGAAATATATATTTGAGTGTCATCAGCATAACAATGGAAACTAATTCCATGTTTCCTTATAATATTTCCAAGTGGCATCATATATATTGAAAATAACAGAGGGCCTAATACAGATCCCTGCGGCACTCCATAGTTTACTGGAGTTATGATCGATTTTTCTCCATTTAAATAGACAAAATGGTAGCGGTCAGATAGGTATGATTTGAACCAGCTTAGTGCTTGTCCTTGAACACCAGTATAATTTTGTAGTCGATCTAAGAGTATTGTGTGATCTATAGTATCGAACGCAGCACTAAGATCAAGTAAAACTAGTATTGAGATACAGCCTTGGTCAGAAGCTAAAAGTAAATCATTTGTGATTTTAACGAGCGCAGTTTCAGTGCTATGATGCGGTCTGAATCCAGACTGAAACTTTTCATAGATATCATTTTGTTGCAAGAAAGAGCCCAGTTGAGCGGACACCACTTTTTCTAATATTTTAGACATAAATGGAAGATTTGAAATGGGTCTATAATTTGCTAGATTATTATGATCTAATTAAATTAACATCAGGTGTCGTCACTGATGGCCAATCATCACTTAATTAATCACTTAATTATGGGGTATTTGATTATGGGATAAGCACTTAACTGCTTAAATGTTCATTTTAACACCCTATAGTTGGACACATATTTACACTGAGGGGTGTTAATTTAACACGGGAGATTTTGCTGTGCTTGAACGCAAATGCCAATCAGATGTTTAATTTAGTTCGAATTCTTTTCACCACTTAAAACGTTGGAGTTGTCGACTCAAGGACGTAGCTCATGTCTACACCGGTGATTTGCGGAACATCACAAAAAAGAAAAAAAAGCCAACAACCCATTATAATCAGTGATGCTATCTACTGTACACTGGATGTACTGATCTGTTACGTTACTGATCACTGTGATCACAGGCATGAGAAGTGGATGACTTTCACTAGGGATTAGTGTGTCATGGTGAAGCTCGACTCGTGCTCTTCTCCTGTGTGCTCCGGTTCACCGTCCAGAAGAACAGTAGACTGAAGTTAAGGAAGGTTAATGGAATCAAATTAGTCCATCCGACACCTCACTCAAGTGAGGTGCTACACAAGTCACCCGCTTTTGTCTGCCCAAACGTCATACATGAATACATAACATCTGATGAATCATACAACGGTACAGCTTACACACTCGGATTTCACTGGCGCTCATTTTCGGGCTGAGGTTGACTAATGTGTGATGACTTTCACTAATGGCTGAAACAAGCTATCTATTAACATTATGTTCATCATAATTTTTATCATGCCTGGGCTACAAATTATGACCATATTAATAGCTTTTATATAGTATATTGTGGTTTATAATATGTTGTGGTCAAATATTAAAAAAAAAGAATTCAAATTTATCAAATTAATTGAACACTTTTTTAGTCTGAGCATTTTTATTTGAGAATTGACACCCTATTTAATTTGAGGACTACTATCCCATGACTAAGTCATTGTACAGTTTACAAATGATCATCAAGTCTTGTCATTTATTTAAATGTGATTTTTTTTTTTTGTTCTCTCTTCAAGCACATAGACCATTACTCCAGGACTAAAGCTATCGCCGAACACATGGTGCTCGCGGCCAATGGAAGACCAACAAAAGGTACGGAAATGGAAACTTGTTGATCTCTGAAGTCAATCCTGTTATTGGGCTCAATAGCAATAAGCGCAAGTGGTGTCATGTACCCCGATCATATTGTGTGTGTGTGTGTGTGTGTCTACTTCTGATGAGGTACTGAGGTAACAGCTGCTATGGTAATGACCACCGCCTGCAACCCAACCCAACCAGACCTGTTGACACTGTTTTAAAATTAGACCTAGGCTTAACAATAAAGCCAAGCACGAGGGAAGCTTATTCTGTGTGTGTGTGTGTGTGTGTGTTGGCTCTGCACTAATAATTGCACACCTCCTTACAAAACCCAAAGGGAGAAACAACTTTTTCAGGAGCATTTCTATTTCAAGCATGCAGATCAGCATCAGATTTCTTTGATATCATGAGTAAAAGCATAAAAGTAATAGAAATGATATATTGGCCAGTGCGGCTGTTGTGAAATTTGGTTAAAATTACTGCTGAATGTACTGACAAGCATTCATGGCAAACTAAAATATACTTAAATGTAATTTCTACTGAAACATTTTATGAATTTAAACGAATTACAATTATTTGTAAGGATGAAGTTGCGATTTATCCATCCATCCATCTATGCACCCAAAACCCTTAAATGGTCTTTATGTGGACCAATAGTTAATAAAATGATGTAATTTTCAAGTACAGTTTTGCTTAAATACTTTTAAAGTACACTACAAGTGCACATTAAACACATTAAGCACACTTCTTTTTCACAAGGAAAGGAATGGTACTTGTAATCATTTAGTACCATAGTAAATATCAAAGTACCATAGTATTGCCATCATTAGTGGTACAACCACAGAAGTCTTTTGTTAATGTTATATATCTCTCTAGCGGCACATGATGGCAGTATTGACAACGTAAAAAAAAATCTCATATTGATTTGGTTAAATAATAAAATCTTGTTTAGATAATATTTAGGCATCTTTTAATTTATTTGTGAATATGAAAAAAATAGGTCATGGTTAAACTGCTTATAATACTGAGGTATTCCTGTGATAGGTGGTGGTCTTCTACAGACGTGTGTCCTACGCCCCTCTGGTATCTACGGTCCTGAAGAGAGAAGACATTTGCACAGGGTGATGGTGAGACCCCTCTCTCTCTCTCACACACACACACACACACACACCCACACCCAGACAGTTGTACAGGCTCAGCTGTGCCAGAGTTGCCCAGAGCTGTACAATATTAATGAAGTCTGTGAGAAGCTCCTGTTACAGCATGTGCTTGTGCTGTATCTACTGTACATACAGACACATCTGTCTGTGCTTCCTCATGTAATCTCTTGTATTCTACTCACCCTCAGTTTTAAAGGTGGGGTAAGCTATATTTAAAAAACGCTGTTGGACATATGGAATCAAACCAAACTTCTTCATTGCTCCGCCTCCTAAACTCATCCTCCAATCCTATCTGCCCTGCTCCGAGTCGGCCTCGAACCCCAATCTCGTTTTTGCTTGGAGGATATCGGGGCCTTTAGAGGGTGCTGTTAGCTCTGTGAAGATTTGTTGAATGCAGAAACATGGTTTTATGATTCTCTTCTCAGGTGAATGTGGAGAGGAGGTTGTTCAGCTTCTGTTTTGGAGACCCTAATGCCAAGATGAACTGGGTGCATGTGGATAATTTGGTGACGGCTCATGTTTTAGCAGCAGAAGCACTCACTGCGGAGAAAGCCTTTGTGGCGGTATGTGTGGCATGATATTTTTAATGCAATCATTAGTATTGAACCTAGATTATGCATAATGTATTTGTTTGTTTGTGTAATTTGTTTTTTTTAGAGTGGACAGGCCTACTTTATCAATGATGGGGAGTCTGTCAATGTCTTCGAATGGTTGACACCTCTGGTATGTAGCAATCAATCCAAGTACAGTCAAACCTAAATGTATTCAGACAGCTTCAACATTTCTCACATTATCACAATTTATTCGCTATTGTTTAGAAAATGATAATAAAATATGACTAGAACTCAGAGTTATATAATCAGTTGATATTTCACTGGTTTTGTCCGTCCTTCTGTTAGACTGTTAGACAGATGAATTATGTTGAATATCTGTCAGCTGTTAAATTTAACTACACAATTAGATAATACCAGTTTAGCTCAAACAATTACCAAGCAATGCTTCATTTAGTTCAGTCTGTGTGTAAAAAGGTCGCATTAGCAATTAAAGAAAAAACACTTCAGCAAAACATGGTTAGTACCTGAATAGTGTTTGTGTCGCACAACAAGGGAGAATTTCAAAATATAGTCTTTTAATAAATCCACAGGAGACAGGCAAATCCACACACTAACACAAGTTACACATAGACGAGCTCAGACAAAGGACTGAAAGACACAGGGAGTATTTATACTAGAACTAATGAGATAAGTGATAAACAGGGCACAGGTGAGTGACATTGCTAATAAGACAGACTGGGGAAAACTAGGTCACAGGGACTGAACCAAAAACACACAAGACAGAGGCCACATTTACACATAGCCGGATATTTAGGGAAACAAATATTTCCCCCCCTCCGTTTTCAATAATAACATCGTGCACACAACATGGTTTTCAAGTTGTAATTTACATCAACCCGCATAAATACACCGTCGAGCGCCATCATAACTATGCCAAACCTATGGGCGGCAGTGCAGGGAGAAGGATAAAGCCATGCAAGCCAATCATTTATTCATTTATTCATTCATTTGGCTGACGCTTTTTTTATCCAAAGCGACTTACAATTGCTATATATGTCAGAGGTCGCACGCCTCTGGAGCAACTAGGGGTTAAGTGTCTTGCTCAGGGACACATTGGTGTCTCACAGTGGATTCGAACCCGGGTCTCTCACACCAAAGGCATGTGTCTTATCCACTGCGCCACCACCACCCCTATCAGAATCGACAACAACGAATAACACGAGCGACTTCCTAGGGCGCTCACATGACATTAAGCATTTTCTGGCGCATAATGTGACGTTTGAGAACCTAAAACCCCGTTTTTGACACGGCAATCTCCACTTTGGCCGGAGTTTTTTAGAAATATTAGTTTTCTGTGATAAAAACGGGGGTTTCGTGTAAATGAGAGGCCGGACCACAGGGAAATATCTGCGTCTTCCCTTCGTGTAAACGGGGCCAGAGCATACATGTAACAGTTTGGTCCCAAATTTGTATATTTTTTACTGTTAGTCACTGTATGAAGAATTTTTGGGTATAATATGTCACAGTTTACTTTATTTTGCTCTCCTCACTCACATAAAATGAACTATAGTGTCCTGCACACACTAGTAAAAAAAAATAATATTCAAAAATTACATCTGGTGTCTGAATAATTTCTGGTTTGACTGTTAATTTAATTAACCCGTATATATTTGAAAGATTTCTTTGTGTATTACAATACTATACCTTTATCTATTTCCAGTTTGAAAGACTGGGTTACGGTCGGCCGCTGATTCACCTTCCTGTGTCTCTGGTCTACTCAGCAGGTGTGACATTAAAATTAAAATTATTATTATCATTTTTTAATAAACTGTTGTTCAAATGCAACTATAAATCGTATTCTTTTTTTTTTTATCCTATTTTTGTGCCTTGAGCTTGAATTGAGAAATTTAGTGGTTAAATGAACTTTCTTGTCTTCTCCAGCAATTCTGATGGAGCGACTGCATGTGACTCTGAGGCCTATCCTGGAAATCCCATTGCTTCTGACCAGAAACGAGGTAAAACGAGTCATTACATTATGCAGTTTGCTCTGATCACTTTTTCCTACTATAGTTGTTTTGATGCCACCTTGAGAGCAGTGTGACACTGCATTCTCCCTCCGCTATTATAGGTAATTAAACCCCATTAACAAACAGACAAACACACTCAGAGGAGCTGTAATCTATGTAACCATAGTAAGATAAACCAATGATAATATGCATACTGAATATCAAAGAAAATTATATCAAGATAAAGTTTCATAATTTAGACTATATAGCTTTCATTTACTGGCAGATGTACACTCACCGGCCACTTTATTAGGTACACCTAACACCTAACATTAACTGCTCGTTAATGCAAATATCGAATTAGCCAATTACATGCAGCAACTCAGGGGCTGTTTTCATCACATCATTTTCAACTAAAAACGAAAAACGTTTATGCGTTTTGGCCGTTCGTTTACACGGCAACAGCGCTTTGGGTGCCTGAAAAACCGCACTTTTGAAAACGGTCTCCATGTAAACAACAATAATGCAAATCTCTGAAGGCGATGACGTCACGCACATGCGTATTACGTGTTCAGTCTAAAGTGTTTCATCGCCATCTAATGGCCTGGCAGCAGAATACAGCGTTTTTAGTAGTTTCCGCAGATCCGTGTGAATGGGGATCGTTTTGACATGTACACGGAAAACGTAAAAAAGGAAATAATTCTGAGTTTTAAGTATATCATTGTCATGTAAACGTACCTTCAATGCATTTAGGTATGCTGATATGGTCAAGACAATCTGCTAATGTTCAAACTGAGCATCAGAATGGGGGGAAAGGGTGCTTTAAGTGACTTTGAGCGTGGCATGGTTGTTGGTGCCAGACGGGCTGGACTCACAGTAGAAGACTGAAAAAAAAAACATTACCTGGTCTGATGAGTCTCTATTTTTGCTGCAACATTCAGATTGGAGGGTCAGAATTTGGTGTAAACAGTGTGAAAGTGTAATACTCGGATTTGCGAGTCTCAATGAATCCGTGCTTACCGAGTATTATGCGTGGGTTCTTGGCTATTTTCTGTATCTGTCGTAGTCACTTGATAGAGGAGTCAGACCAAGACTTCTGTGCTCAGAACTCAGTGTTTATTTCAACATTTCTCTTAACTATGACTCTACATCGTTCCAACCGATTACATCGTCCATTTCTCCATCCATATCATCTCTCTTCTTCCTCTTTTTCAACTCCTCCCCTTTTCGCGTGTTTCTTACGCTCGCGATATCTCGCGTACCATCTAACTTTATTTAAACCTTCCCATTTCCATTCTTACAAAAGCATGGATCAGTAATGCCTTCTATCAGCAGTTCAGGCTGCTGGTGGTGTAATGGTGTGAGGGATATTTTCTTGGCACACTTTGGGTCTCTTAGTATCAGTTGATCATTGTTTAAACACCACAGCCTTCCTGAGTATTGTTGCTGATCATGTTTATCCCTTTATGACCAGTGCATCATCTTCTGATGGCCCTTACAGCAGGATAACACACACGTCACAAATCTCAATCTCATCTCAGGCTGGTTTCTGGATCATGACAGTGAGTCACTAAACTCCAACGGCTCTCAGTCCAGTAGGGCAGCTCTGGGAAGTGGAGGAACAGGAGATTCACATCATGGATGAGCAGCTGATAAATCTGCAGCAACTGTGTGAAGATTTCATGACAATATGGAGCAAAGTCTCTGAGGAATGTTTCCAGCAGCTGTTGAACCTGTGCCATGAGGAATTAAGGCAGTTTCTGAAGGCAAAACAGGGTCCGACCCGCTAGCAGGGTGTACCTAATAAAGTGGCCGGTGTGTGTGTGTGTGTGTGTGTGTGTGTGTGTGTGTGTGTGTGTGTGTGAGTGTGAGTAAGTGATAAACTGAAGGTTCAGGCGCCATGGCAACAACTCTAGCCAAAGTGTGACATCTTAGGTTTCCATCAGCATATACTTCCTTTAACTCTCCTTAACATGCACAGCAGATCCGGCACTCCTGCACTCCACGTAATGAAGTTCAACTCGATAATCAATCAACTCTATAATCCTTCTACTCTATAATTACAGCAGCTCCAGTACTCAACATAATGAACTTCAACTCTATAATCCTTCAACTCTATTGTCCTTCAGATCTGTTATCCTTCAAATCTATTATCCTTCAACTCTATAATCATCAACTCTATAATCACAGCAGATCCAGCACTCCTGCACTCAACATAATGAACTTCAGCTCTAAAATCCTTCAACTCTATTACCCTTCAACTCTATAATCACAGCAGCTCCAGTCCTCCTGCACTCAAAATAATGAACTTCAACTCTATAATCCTTCAACTCTATAATCACAGCAGCTCCAGTCCTTCTGTACTCAACGTAATGAACTTCAACTCTATAATCCTTCAATTATATTACCCTTCAACTCTATAATCACAGCAGCACAAGTCCTCCTGCACTCAACGTATAATGAACTTCAACTCTATAATCCATCAACTCTAATCACAGCAGCTCCAGTCCTCCTGTACTCAACGTAATGAACTTCAACTCTATAATCACAGCAGCTCCAGTCCTCCTGCACTCAACGTAATGAACTTCAACTCTATAATCCATCAACTCTATAATCCATCAACTCTATAATCACAGCAGCTCCAGTCCTCCTGCACTCAACGTAATGAACTTCAACTCTATAATCCATCAACTCTATAATCCTTCAACTCTATTATCACAGCAGCTCCAGTCCTCCTGCACTCAACGTAATGAACTTCAACTCTATAATCCATCAACTCTATAATCCTTCAACCCTATAATCA
This sequence comes from Leuciscus leuciscus, assembly GCF_965113295.1. Classification (NCBI taxonomy): domain Eukaryota; kingdom Metazoa; phylum Chordata; class Actinopteri; order Cypriniformes; family Leuciscidae; genus Leuciscus; species Leuciscus leuciscus. The sequence goes on along the minus strand of NC_138725.1, from coordinate 74,425,269 downwards.
CAGCAGCTCCAGTCCTCCTGCACTCAACGTAATGAACTTCAACTCTATAATCCTTCTACTCTATAATCACAGCAGCTCCAGTCCTCCTGCACTCAAAATAATAAACTTTAACTCTATAATCCTTCTACTCTATAATCACAGCAGCTCCAGTCCTCCTGCACTCAAAATAATAAACTTTAACTCTATAATCCTTCTACTCTATAATCACAGCAGCTCCAGTCCTCCTGCACTCAAAATAATAAACTTTAACTCTATAATCCTTCTACTCTATAATCACAGCAGCTCCAGTCCTCCTGCACTCAAAATAATGAACTTCAACTCTATAATCCTTCAACTCTATAATCACAGCAGCTCCAGTCCTTCTGTACTCAACGTAATGAACTTCAACTCTATAATCCTTCAATTATATTACCCTTCAACTCTATAATCACAGCAGCACAAGTCCTCCTGCACTCAACGTATAATGAACTTCAACTCTATAATCCATCAACTCTAATCACAGCAGCTCCAGTCCTCCTGTACTCAACGTAATGAACTTCAACTCTATAATCACAGCAGCTCCAGTCCTCCTGCACTCAACGTAATGAACTTCAACTCTATAATCCATCAACTCTATAATCCATCAACTCTATAATCACAGCAGCTCCAGTCCTCCTGCACTCAACGTAATGAACTTCAACTCTATAATCCATCAACTCTATAATCCTTCAACTCTATTATCACAGCAGCTCCAGTCCTCCTGCACTCAACGTAATGAACTTCAACTCTATAATCCATCAACTCTATAATCCTTCAACCCTATAATCACAGCAGCTCCAGTCCTCCTGCACTCAACGTAATGAACTTCAACTCTATAATCCTTCTACTCTATAATCACAGCAGCTCCAGTCCTCCTGCACTCAAAATAATAAACTTTAACTCTATAATCCTTCTACTCTATAATCACAGCAGCTCCAGTCCTCCTGCACTCAAAATAATAAACTTTAACTCTATAATCCTTCTACTCTATAATCACAGCAGCTCCAGTCCTCCTGCACTCAAAATAATAAACTTTAACTCTATAATCCTTCTACTCTATAATCACAGCAGCTCCAGTCCTCCTGCACTCAACATAATGAACTTCACGTCTGTAAGATCCATCAGATCTCATTCATCACACCAGCAGGCATCTGTAACCATGAAGTCTGCATGTGCTGTTTAAGTGTCACAGTGGATTCTGGGATGGTAGTAAATCGTGATGAGCCAGTTGGCCTGAAGTCTGAGGAAGAACGGGTTGCTTTAGGTGTGGACTGGTGCTGAGACATGCATTAGTCATGAGAAACACAAGCCACGGCCTGACGGGTGATTCTGCTCAGGTGGAGGCAGGTTTGATGATTGCTTTGTGAATAAAACATGAGGCACCAGCTCCTTGCTGGAGCTTTAGGTTTGAGATGGACAGGTGAAGGAAAGGCACACACACACACACGCACAAGAACCAGGAAACGAGTATGTCAATCACATGATAGCGACCTTCATCCCAGTTTCTGAGACAAATCTTACTCTATATATTATTTACAGTGGTATCAAAACTACTGAGACACATCTGGACACTTATGAATATGAATGGATTTATTATTTTATGGTTTGGAACTAAAGAAGCCTCTGTTCGGTTTGATATTTTGTTACATTCGTAGTGTGGCTTATGTGTCCAAATACTTTTTGTGGCCAGCATACTCTATTTATATTAGTTGAATGTGTCATATATTACGGTTTATAAGGTTTGTTTGTAAGTGTACACTGCCCTCTGTCCACTAGATGGCACTAGTCTGTTTCATAGCATGATCTGATCACACAGTCCACCTCTAAATTATCCAAATGTGGGATTTTACGTTCTGAGCTGAAAGTTTAAAGATATGATATCAGAACAAAATGTCAGATCTACTGTCTACTAGCAGCTATTCCTGGGTTAATACCAAGTTATCTATTAAACTGATCTGACTAACTAGTGTGAACAACAGTGTCCTGTAATGAAATATTATAGAAGTAGTAATTTGTGGAAATTATTTCTATGCATTCCCAGGTCTCTTATAATATGCTTTGACTCAATTAAATTAAAGTTAATTTGAATAGCACTTTTCACAATAATGTTTCAAAGCAACTTTACATCCTTGATTACAATTTTAAGGATCATATTTGAAAGATTCACATGTCGATACAAAGTTGCCTTCATCTGAAAACTGAACAGTGTTTCAAGAGTGCTGACACTGAGACGTTTCACTGTTCAGTGTGTTTATACACTCACCAGCCACTGAAGATACATCTTTTGCCTTCAGAAACTGCCTTAATTCCTCATGGCACAGATTCAACAGCTGCTGGAAACATTCCTCAGAGACTTTGCTCCATATTGTCATGAAATCTTCACACAGTTGCTGCAGATTTATCAGCTGCTCATCCATGATGTGAATCTCCTGTTCCTCCACTTCCCAGAGCTGCCCTACTGGACTGAGATCTGGAGTTTAGTGACTCACTGTCATGAACGAGAAACCAGTTTGAGATGATTTGAGCTTTGTGACGTGTGTGTTATCCTGCTGTAAGGGCCATCAGAAGATGATGATTATTTTCTCTTTTTCGGACCATTCTCTCTAAACCCTAGAGATAGTTGTGCGTGAAAACCTCAGTAGATCATCAGTTTCTGAAATACTCAGACCAGCCCATCTGGCAACAACAACCAAGACACATTTAAAGTCACTTAAATCACATTTCTTCCCCATTCTGATGCTCAGTTTGAACTTCAGCAGATCTTATTGATCATGTCTAAATGCATTGAATTGCTGCATGTGATTGGCTGATTAGATATTTGCATTAACAAGCATTTGAACAGGTGTACCTAATAAAGTGGCCGGTGAGTGTAAATAATTCAGCTTTGCATCACGGGAATAAATTACAATTTAAAATATGTTCACATAGAAAACAATTATTTTAAATTGTAATAAGAGTATATATACTGAATATAAGAAACTTTTAGAATCTTACTTTCACACTTTGGGGGAAAAAAAATATTGTAAGAGTTTTGTTTTAGTGTGAAGAAAAAGTCAGGTGTGTAAATAAGAACAAGCTATGTTTAGAGGACACTTACCTGCTTTTTCATCTGTTGGCACTACTGGGGAAACTAACATCAGATTAATAAGCATTCATTAGCTTTTTTGATTGATTGAAGTTTATTTCGAGAAAAAAAAAGAAAAAAAATATATACACTGAACAAAATTATAAACAAAACACTTTTGTTTTTGCTCCCATTTTTCATGAGTTGAACTCAAAGATCTAAGACTTTTTCTCTCAAATATTGTTCACAAATCTGTCTAAATCTGTGTTAGTGTGCACTTCTCTTTTGCCGAGATAATCCATCCAGTACACAGGTGTGGCATATCAAGATGCTGATTAGATATAGCTTATCGCACAGGTGTGCCTTAGGCTGGCCACAATAAAAGGCCACTCTAAAATGTGCAGTTTTACTGTATTGGGGGGGTCCGGGGGCGGTCCGAAAACTAACCATATAATAACACAATATACATAGAAAAAAAATAGAACACTTTATCTCCCATATATATATATTTACATATCTATACATATACATTACAAATAATAACTATACACATACACATATAAACACACATGTGACCCTGGATCACAAAATCAGTCACAACTCAAAATTCTCGATTTTTCTTTTATGGCAAAAATCATGAGGATATTAAGTAAAGATCATGTTCCATGAAGATATTTTGTAAATTTCCTACCGTAAATAGATAAAACATTTAGTTTTGTGAGTGAATGCAGCACAATCGCGAACATAGATGGACAACTTTAAAGGCGTTTTTCTCAATGTTTCAATTTTGCTGCATCCTCAGATTCCAGATTTTCAAATATTTGTATCTCGGCCAAATATCGTCCTATCCTAACAAACCATGCATCAATGGAACGCTTATGTTTTCAGCATGTATACCTCCCAATTTAAAAAAATTGACCAATGTGACTGTTTTTTTTTTTGTTTTTTTTTTGGTCACATCCAGGGTCACATATGTATGTATACCTAAATACACATACACACATATATACAAATTACAATTATGATACACATATTCACACACATTATTTACACATATAATACCTGCTCGAGAGTATGAGCTTTATAAGGTGCCCACACACACTCTTCAGACGGCTCCTGGTCTAGACAGCAGTGTGTGTTGGGTCAGGGGAACCGGCTCTGGCTCTCGGCCCACTGCAGATTTTCCGTGTCGATACCCAATCTGAAGGCTGGTAAGGGGAGAGAGACCGCGGGGGCATTTCGTGGTGCCAGGAGAGCGCACGGGTACACACACACTCAATGTAAAAGTAATGCCAGGTAAAAGGAGGTCATTAAAGCCATTAGTAAATGTGAAGCCCTCAGAATCTGATCTGTGAAGTCAAATCCAGAGCCCATCTCTCAGCGGCGTGTCCCGCTTCAGGACAATCTGACTGTGACACCTCTTAATCTACCTAAACTCTCATCATGCTTTAAACCAGTCCACCAATGAGAAAAGCAGTCCCACCAACTCAAATAAAAAACTTTTTTACAGAATAACGATTACCACAAACAAACAAAAAACAGACACAAACAAACTTTTTTAATACTAAATACTATTTACAATTTTGCAAGAATATACTTAAGTGTGAACTGAATGTAACATAATTGCGTATTATTTACTATTACATTTTTTTTTCTTGTTTAAATTCATATTAAATGTAATTAGTTGAATTTAAGCGTTTTTTTGACTAACTTACGTAGGACTTAAGTACATCTTTATATGTAATTTCATAATTATTTCTATTGTCTTTGAAATTTGGTTAAAGTTACTGCAAAGCATTTTTGATAAACTAAAATATATTTTAATGTCATTTTCTTTTTATTGAAACGTGTGTCATGTATGTGCACTGTAAAAAATTATATGATCAATTAGTCATGACAATGTTTTTACATTACTTTAACTCAACTTTCAACTTGAACTTTTTCTATAAGTTATACAAGATTCAACTCATTTAAATATAATTCCAGTCAGTTTAATGTAATTTAAGTTCAAATTACTTAAACATCCAAGTTGATTGTATTTTTATGGTCTATTTAAATATATTTTGTATGTAATTTCACTGTAAAAATGATTGTTGGTTTAACTTAAAAAAGTAAATTAGCTGGTTGCCTTAGAATGTTACATTCATTGAAATAATTTTTTTTAGTTAATACAATGAATGAGATTGGTTTAATAAATAGAAACTCAAAATATAATGTTATCTGATCCACATTTGTAATAATGAAGTTGTAATTTACACCATTTTAAATATAATATATCAAATAACACTAGTTTAAATTAAAATAATGTACTTTACATGTGCTTTAGTACTTTAGTCAATACATCAAAATAAGTGTACTTCTTTAAAGCATGACAAAAGATTATTGAAACAATCATTTAAAATGTATACTGTATAAGTAAAACGTTTAATATTTTTACAAAAACACTTTTTAAAAGTTTACTTATGTGTGTTAAGTCATGAAACAGTTCACAATACTCTTTTAAGTGACCTTTTTTTCCCATTATATTATCTGCAAGTACAGTGTTAATATGTATATATAAATATGTATATATATATATATATATATATATATATATATATATATACATAAGAGTATATTTATGTTATATACTCTATATATATATTACAGTATATATATGTTTAAGATTTTAAGTTACTACACCACAAGTGCACATTAATACAATGAAGTGCACTTGTTTTTACCGAAGCATGTGTCTCTGAGGTGTCCAGTAGGTGACAGCATGTGACCTGTGTGTCTGATCTGGGGCCTGTACCATGAGGCCGGTTTAGGTGGATAGCCAGCTATGTTTCAGTTTAGTTTGTGCCAACTCTGGGTTTTAGGCACCATGAAAGTGGTTTGGCTTTTAGCAGTGTTCATCGCCATAGTAACTTACGCTCCACGGCTAACCTGGTCAGGGTCAGGTGATGTTCCAGGTAAGAGGTTGCAAACCGAACCGAGCAAAGGATAAAGCCACTCCACCTGTTTCTACTCTAAATTAAAGATCACTGCATAGCAAATGATTTTTAAAGACAAATTCGTCTGGCTTTTAGCAACACTTATTTAGAATAATAATTTTGTATGATTTAGATATTATTTATGCAATTATTAATCGATCACATGTACAATTTTAGTTTATCAATTATTTTTACGCACAGTTTAAATATATAAAGCCAGGTAATATAAATACGCTTTAGAATCAACAGATGAAGCTATAAAATGACTACATGTGAGCTTAAATGTTCAATTCTCTCAATACCTGTATCAACTGTATAAACTAACTTCACAACTTTAACTTGCACTGATATAGCAAGACTTTTTCGTTTAGTTGTGCTCTTTCATAGACAGCTGTTTTCTTCTTGCTGTGTAAATTTGTTCACATTCTTAATATTTCTTTTAATCTGGTAATATTCTGCAGAAGAGAGAAGTGAATCGCGCTGCTTCTCTCGTGAGAAATGAATCGCAGTTCCACTATTTCTCAGCATGTGATTGGCTGTTCGCTACTGATGTCACACCTAAACTCCTAAACTCAGGATCAAAGCCTGAGTTGACAGAGAAATTGTATAATCAGCATCATGATACCAACAAAGCCTCGTTGGATTGGTTTGGTTTTGTCAACTCTAAAGTTTGTTCAACTACCATCATGGTACAGGCCCCAGATCAGTCTGCTGTTAGCATGTTGACCTCTCCTGACCTCTCATGACCTCTGCATCCCTCTCAGGTCAGAAGCATTGCTGTCAGTCACACCTTTAAAATCGAGAAGGCCCAGCGAGAACTGGGCTTCTTTCCTGAGAAGTTCAGCCTGACTGACTCGGTGGACCAGTACCTGCGGAGCCGACCGGGACGTCCAGCCGCCTCGTTCCCCAACACATGGTTCCTGTTCCTGCTGCTCCTGATCGGACTCTTCTCACTCCTGATCTGCTGGGAATAATGCTCACTCCTTAGAGAAACGAACTAGGGCTGGGCGATGTAGAGAATTGAAAATTACACTGTAAAAAAAATCTGTTAAATTTACGGTAAAAAAAAAAAACTGGCTGTGGTTGTCAGAAATTTACCGTACGGTAATACGGTAGCAACATTTTAGGATTTACATACTTAAGTTAAATTTACAGTAAAAAAAAAAAAAAACTTATTTCATTATCTGATATAATGCTAATTTACCAATCTGTTGAAATACTAGTTAATCAGTTTAGTCACCAAGAAATCAGAATTGACAATCTTTGTTTTGTTTTTTAATGGAATATCGCTTGTTTAAATTCATGTTTCCTCATAATCTTTAATCAAAATAACTTCCCCTCCCTTTTGCAGCGCCATCTCTTCTCTTCACTCTCACATGAGATCCACCAATAGTAAACCACAACCATCCAACCATCCAATCAAATCCTCACGGACCAAATCAAGCCCCGCCCTACATTTGTTCTTGTTTTTGTTTTTTATTAACAAAAAAAGACGAGTTTGTTACAAATAGTCTACATTTGTTCTTGTTCCAGAAGCCGTTTCACTCAGATTTACGTCAGAGGGAAGAAAAGACTAGCGCAACTTTAGTTTTATTTTCAAATTTGCGCCATTACTGTAAAAAAAACAGATGCATAATTACTTCTTTTTATTACTGCAAATTGTTATATTGGTGCATATAAGTTTAACTTATGAAATATAATTTAAAAACAGTGTTGAAAACATGCACTGATTATTTTTAAACTAAATGTTAACTTACTTAGTTAGATATTAAAACTATAATTATTAGTTAAAATTAACTATAAGTTAAATATTTTGAATCTAATAGACTACTACACTGGCTGCTTGCTTCAGATTATGTCGAGATTTCTATTGTCAAATGTCTGAAGAATATTGATTATTATTTATTTATTTATTTTTAGCTATATTGCTCAGCCCTAATTTGAACCTGCAACTTTTTTTTTTAGCTCAGATCAGATCCGATCAGATTTTTAACCACAATCCTACATCACTTTAGAAACAAATATCACTGTGTTGTTGTAATTGGATATGATCTATATTTATACATTTGAGGGGTGTGATTCAGGGTTTGAGTAAAATTGAGATATAACCTGCAGAGCAGCTTGGGAACTATATCACTCTTTGACTGTGACTAGGAGAAACAAATTGTGAGTAAGTGTTTTAAAATGATGCTAAGTTAGTATTTAGACAATAATTAATGTATTTATTGTTTTTTTAAATATAATATTATTAAGTCTGCAGCCTATTCTCATTATTTTGGAATAGGCAAGAAAGTCTTGTTGTGATCTTGGCAGGCAGCAATTTTTTTATTGTGATGTTGAAACGTTATATCACTGAGTTTATTTGACACCTAATGGATACGAGCATTTGCTTATGGTCTTCCAGAGAATGAAGTGTATTAATAGTTGCACTTCCTAAATGTAGTAAACAAAATGAATGTGGGGTTTTTTTTCAGCATATACACTATGTCTTTATATACATTCATAATCACACTTCAGAACATTCACAGTATATTTTGTTCAGATGACCCAGGATAAAGGCGTTTTGTCTCTACCTCAGCAAAGAAGTTCAAATAAGGTTAATAAACACATTTTTGAAAGTAAAGTTTGAAAGAAATATACTTACTAAGACAGACAGAACAATGCTAGGTAGACAGACACATACACACACACTGACCCATGATTCTTCTGTCATGTCACAACGATGTTTAAAGATCTTCGTTTCTAGTATGACTCAATGAACCCCATTATGAACTGTTGTGGTGTGTGAATGGGAATTTAACATTTTTGCATTTTAGGCATTTATAAGCAATAAATGTATGCCATGCGTGGCATTCATGAATGCCAATGAAATGTTTTATATTCTGAAGCTGTGCTTGTAATGGTGAGTGTAGACTTATATAATCTTTTGATTTTGCTTTGTATATTTACTGGACAGTTCCACAGATGTTGTCTTTAGGACTTTGCACGTTGTTTTTCCATATGTTGTACGTCATGTAAACTACAACTGTGACATTAGACAAGTGTTCGGCTTTTTTTTTTTAAGAATAAACTGTGCTGTGAATCTTCTTGCTATTAAAATATTGCATTATCTTATGATATCTAGAGGTTAACAGAAAAAGAAAAGCATCTTATTAATATTCCAAAATAGACCACAAGTGGGCGCCACAAGTTACAAAAATAACACGTTTAAGCCCTTATTTGGCTTTACATGCGAGAATTTATGTTCTAATGAAAAAATATTTCTACAAAAAGACATTAAAGCTACACTGTGTAATTTTTTAAGTTGATTCTTAGCAAAAAACTATTTGTTCTTTCAAAATGATATGTGCTCATTAATTTGTAATTACTTCTACCAACTAATCAAGTATTCTCGTATAAGCGTAGAATCTGCCATTTATAATACATACGAGAGAGTCGCTCGAATGGCGGCAGCCATGTTGCGCCTCCATCTTGAAAATACATTCGCCAAAGAGGGACATACCTGGAAATTCAAGCTTCGCGTGTAGCTTTTCGTGTTTTTACACTCAGTGGCACCGTGACGAATGCGAGGGGGAGATTACTCGCGACTTGCGGCAGATTTGAAATAATACGACCACCGTAGGAGTTAAAACTCCCTCGGAATGGGAGGGGCTAAGTAATATCAGAGCCCGTCTACGGAGAGCCTGGCCACTCCCTATTAAGGCTACGTTTACACGTGGCCGGTTATTTTCATAAACGGACATTTCACCCTCTCCGTTTTCAGAAAAGTGTTCGTTTACACAAACCCGTGTATATGCCGACAAGAGCATGCCAAACCTGTAGGTGGCAGTGTAACGAGAAGCTCAAGCCCATGTTAGCCAATCAGAATCCCGAAAATATAGGTCACACCTTTGACGCAGTGCAAGTTCTGTCGCCTACTGTGACGTCGACTGTCTAAAACTCCACTCTGGCCGGAGTTTTTAGAAAGAATCGATTTCAGAGGCGAATTCTCCGTTTGCGTGTAAATGAGGGGCACAACCGAAGGGAAATGTCTCCGTTTTTCAAAATAACCATGTACGTGTAAACGTACTAAGTCCTATTGTACCGAATTTTGGTTGTAGTTCCACCAGAGTTCCACTGGGGGCGATCGCCCATGAGTGCAAAATGAATGGGAGTCAATGGGGCTAGACGGCTAAATGTGTCTCTTTCACCCGATTGCCGTTGAGAAATCTCAGATTTGATTGTAGGTTTTGCAAGTTCAACATGGGTTATAGGTTGAAAGTTGAATGAACGAGTACTTATGTCCTTTCGATTTCTCACAGGTTGAGTTGTTGTTGCCCATAACACGCTAGCATTCTGCTAATGAACGCTGATTGGTCAGTGAAGGACTGATTACGACCAGAGATACAGCTTGATGGCACCCTGGCATCCGAAGCGGGACCAGAAACAAACAAAACAAAAACTCTTCTAGCACGTGTATTTACCTGTGTCAGCTGTGTTGTCGACGCCTCGAGAGAAAAGAAAGTGCAGGGCGGGAAAGCACCAAAGTGACTGAAGGATTGCCGTAAAGCAGTATCTCTGGTCGTACGATGACGTCATTGACGTTTTAAAAGACTTTTTAAAGCAATTAAGTGACTCTAAAAAAAAAATCTAACACCCAGCAATGTGTAATTTCTTTGCATCTCCTTTCGAATACAACATTCAAATTACTAGACAAAAAATTATATCCTGAGAAAAGTGGATTTTGAGGGGTATAGCGCCATAGACCTCCATTCATTCTGCACTCGTCCTGTGAGCGCCCTCATGTGGAACCAGAGTGGAACTGCAACCAGTTCAGAAGCCGGAAGTTTACTGAGAGTGGAAGTTCTCCCCTTATTAGACATTCTCTGGTAATATTCAGTTGGTAGTCATAAACAATTTCACCGCTAGATGGAAGAAAATCCTACACAGTAGCTTTAAAATAAGCTAATTGATATGTTGGATTGGTCATGATTAAATAAAACCAGAACATCCATAATTGGTTCATTCATAAAGTTTTATTTAGGCTACTGGATAGTTTGCAACCCAAGTAAAATGTTAGTCATGCCATATTATACATACACGATCACAGATATTCAAAAGGCATTGGTCTAGTCTATTGCATATTCAGCACCAGTAATAATCAGATTGTGCATTTCTTCAAGCATGTCAAATTGTATAATCTGCAGTCGATAACAGTAATAAATAAATGTAAAAAACGAAAGCCTTTTACTTAAAACAATGAACTCCGATTCCAGATGTATGCATTTAATGCTGAAACAATCATCAGGACGGAGAATAGGTAACAGATTCAATTTCGTACATTCTCTCAACAAATATAAACAATTTTCATCATGTGGTTATCACAAATTGATTGTTTTATCTGCAAGTAAATGTTAGCAAATGATTTACAGACAAGATTGTTGGTCTGCGTTTAAGACTAAATCAGTTCATTGCACTATTTTTTTTACATTTCCAGGAACCCTGGGAACCCTTTGACCCTAAAGTCAAAGTAATTATATTTCTGCTGCACATTAACCTCTGATCATGAGCACTGTAGACTTCTAACACAACGCTGAACAACAAGCATATAATTCTGCAAAAGTTTGGCTGTCGTTTTGAAAGCGAGAGACTTTTGTAGCTGCAATACAGTAGCACCATTTTCCTAAACACTGAAATGAAGCGATGAGATGAGAAATGCAAAACACCACAATATATGTTTGTCTCCCTCGTGACAATATTCAAATATTTTTCTTCGTCAGGACCAGCTCATCAATGAACATTGGTTTTCCCTGCCTGCTAATGAAGACGTATCTTTCTTTTTCTCTATCTGTCTGTCCTAGACATCTACGCAATACATTGATCCAAAAAAGTCAAAGCCTGCTAATACTGTCATCTCCAACAACTCAAGGCATTCAACAGCTTCAGAATGTTACAACATAAACATGGTTGATCCTGATTAAGTATTAAGTAGCACATGGTTTGCGTTTTGAAATACAACAGTTATTAAACACATAAGCCGGTAATAATTAGGTATTGTTAGACCAACTGTTAAACCACACTTACCAGAAAACTACTTGCATCATAAAAACGTCCTACTTTGTGCTGGTGTAACGTTTAGGTAACTCCGTCAAAGCATCGGTTCAAAAGCCTTCAGTCGTCGAAACTAAAGACCCTCATTCAGTATCTCCATCAAGACATCGGTAACACATTCAAACGTTGACCTAAAACCCACAGGCGAGATCAAATCGAAAAACAGAACGAATACCAATCAAAAAAAATAAATAAAATCTCTGAACTAGAGTAACCAATGAAAACATTTAAATAAAAATAGAACTAAAACAAAACTGACCGTAGGCCTGTCTAAAGTGCATAGTTTCACAGTGGTGTTTAAATGAACGTCAAAACAAAGTGCCGGAACTCGAGCGAGACATTGCCAAAACATTGAACTACGATTTGCGCTAAACAAACTATACACACAAATTCATGTGAGAATTTCAAGCATATTGTTTACATATACGTGAGCGAACTCTTAACTATTTTGCGTAGCACATCAAAACCATTGAGGTAAACTCTTAAACCGGACGTTTTATAAAAGCAGCAAACGGTATTGCTCAAGAAATCATTACAGTAACGTCACTGAAATCACATGCCGCATTTTCTTAAAGAAAAGAGAGAGAGAAAATAAAGAATATTGCTTGTGAAATTTCTAGACACTCGAAATATATGGCTACATATTGTCCTACTGAATTCCTTATTTTTTTTTAAAGGTTTTAAAGTTTATCAGGTGAATCTCACGAAATCTGGGCCATATTTCAATTTACAATAAAATGTATTAAATTTAGAGTCTGGAGTGAAACGTCTCATTCTCGTTTTGTGAGGTTCACCCTAACATGCATGTCATTTGCATTAAGTTAGTTCGTTATTATCAGTGTTAGTGGATAGTAATAATAATTTAGTCTAGCCTCTGAACGTCAGAAGTTTTAGTCTTTAAGTCTTACACAGACTTCTACAAATTCAAGAGGTGCTGGCAAACCCAAAGCACAGATTCAACTCGGTATGGCTGTATCGCAGAGGTCCACAGGTCTCAAATCACGAGAATAAGACTTTGAGATGACAGTACACAAAAAGCCTGCGTTCTGCCATTGCAGGTTGTGGACGGTTTGGTGTAGTATATTGTGTATAGGCACAGGTGTTAAAGTGCAATCGACACACACATAGACTAGTAAATCTGTCTGGAAGTGCAAGATCACTACACTGAAGATGTATAATACCGCCAGCTCTGCCCGGGCCTGTTCTCACTCAGGTCCTCTTTGGTTTTCTGAATGCAGGTGAAGATCTCTTTAAAGAGGGCCTTGTATTCAGGCTGATGGAGCTCGTCCCTGGTCTCGGTCGCGGTGCTAGCCTGACTCTTGCGGCGCTGTGGCGCGTGTGCCGTGGGCGTCTGCACGGCCTTGTGGCTCAGGCTGTCGGCCCCCTGCTGGCAGCGGCGGAGCAGCTCCTCGTACTTCACCTGAAGCGCGCTGTACTGTGCGTCCACCTCGTTGAGCAGGGAGATCCCGCGCTGCTTCACCGCCTGGGCCCGGCGGATGCACGTGCGCTCGTGTCCGCGCCGGATATCCTCGGCTCGAGCGCCTCGGACGAAGCTCTCACTGCTGCAGCGACGCCTCCCCTGAGGAAGCTCCGACCCGTCTTCCTCCTCCAGCTCCACCCTCGACCTATCGTCCACGCCGAAGAACACGTTATCGGGGAGGAGAGTGTCCGTCAGCCTCGCGCTGGTCGACTCTGAGCGCCAGAGCTGCCGCAGCTCCTCCACCTCGGCCTCCAGCTCGGCCTGCCGACGGCGCGCTCCCTCCAGCACACTCAGGCGCTCCTCCAGCGCGCTGTTCTCCTGCACCGTCAGCTCCGCCTCTCGCTCCGCCTCCACCCGTCGGGCCCGCTCCGCCGCCAGCTGCAACTTGAGGTTGTGGAGGGTGTGCTGAAGGGTGGAGCTCTCTTCCAACTCCGCCTCCACGCGTCTGTCGTCCAGCGCAGGCCAGGACTTCTCCTCATGCAGGCTCTCGGAGCTCAAGCACCTAGAAGACAACAGGATCTTGAGTCCCCTGCTTTTCAACATCAACCATTTCTTCATGAGTCGTTTTTTGTAGGTCTCCTACAATTAGTTTACATGCATCCAACGTCAAAAAAACGAATTAATTTAGTCATAATATACATTGTTGGCATTTCTCATACAATTCATTATACATCTACTCTGCTCTGATTGGTCAGATGGCCCAGTCTGTTGTGATTGGACTACTCTGCTCTGATTGGTCAGATGACCCAGTCTGTTGTGATTGGTCTACTCTGCTCTGATTGGTCTACTCTGTTGTGATTAGTCTACTCTGCTCTGATTGGTCAGATGGCCCAGTCTGTTGTGATTGGTCTTCTCTGCTCTGATTGGTCTACTCTGCTCTGATTGGTCTACTCTGCTCTGATTGGTCTACTCTGTTGTGATTAGTCTACTCTGCTCTGATTGGTCAGATGGCCCAGTCTGTTGTGATTGGTCTTCTCTGCTCTGATTGGTCTACTCTGCTCTGATTGGTCAGATGGCCCAGTCTGTTGTGATTGATCTTCTCTGCTCTGATTGGTCTACTCTGTTGTGATTAGTCTACTCTGCTCTGATTGGTCAGATGGCCCAGTCTGTTGTGATTGGTTTACTCTGTTCTGATTAGTCAGATGGCCCAGTCTGTTATGATTGGTCTACTCTGTTGTGATAGGTCTACTCTGTTGTGCAACAGAATACTGGTGTCTGACTTGCCGTATCAATTCCAGCGCTCATCATTTGGAAGAGTTGCAAAGTGGATTTGCAGCGCTGAAAACGCTGTCGTAAACACAAACCAAACTCTTCCAGTCTCAGCTACAACTACAGTGTTTGAGGGTCTTTGTTTGCAGGCAGCCATTGAAGACCATATGCTGGCATTATGCAAATTTGTTACAAGCCTATGTAGGTTTGTCCAGAAAGTGAGAAACTACTAACGACTCGTTTGAGCAGTTCAGAATCAACACTTTCTTTTGGGAAAAAATAACTCCATTACTCCTGCACCTTAATCTTTTAAACTTTGCAGAACTTTTACATTCAAAAACGGCTATAACACTATTACACTACATTAAAGATAATATCAGACAAAAACATAATAGGGGCCTAATACATTATTTTGTTTTCCGTTTTATTTTAATTATGTTTTGCATCCAAAAAGGAACCTGTTGCTAATTGCATCACTGGGCCTGTTGCACACCGTTTTCCTCTAGGTCCATATTAGCCTCCCCTGCTGAGTTGGATTAGATCAGGGATTACTGGATTATGGTAGAAGGGCCGGGTCAGATTATGATGTCTGGTTTTCGAGGCCCTTAAGATGCCCATTCAGCACGTACTAACGCTACAGGTGGGCCGTGTAGCAGACATATCAGAGAGGTCATCCACGAGCTGGACATCACAGAGAAACGTCTGCTTCAATTAGTCCTACAAGGGTCCAGCGGCTCTAGTAGAATTACAATGTTAAAGTCTCCATTAAAGTGGTTTGAAGAACACAAATTACAAGATGTTTGGACTGGGCTTGTCCTTTAATTAGCCTTAAGTTTATGTTAAAGCCGGGCAAAACCCCACTTGACATCTTGTACCATGAATGAACACACTTAAATAATTTGAGGAGTATTTCTCACCATAATCAACTAAAAGCTAACATATAAAAAAAATAAAAAAAATATCTACTATACATGCAATATCTTTAATAACAATACACCCAAAGAGGACTTCCCACTGACATGTTGAGACATGAATGCATGGCTGTTTTCGTGATGTTGATGAGAATGATAAGGGTTTGTTTGGCGTCATTTGGCCCCAGACTCACTTGTCTTGCTGCAGATCATAGATTTCTTTCAGACATGAAATGCTTTGGGCACCAAGGCTGCGGCGCACACCTGCGAGATCTCGCTTGGACTGGGACATCTTCAGTTCGTCCACCTGCTTCTGAAGGCCCTCCATGTGAGTCTGCAACCCATCTATGGTCTCGGTTAGGCTGCGGATAAAGAGCAATAGTCACGTTAAGAGAGGCCACATCTCAGGGAGACCTGGACTCGGACTCGTCCTCACCTCTCGATCCGGTGTTGGGAAGTACGGTTCTCCAGCACCAGCCTCTGGTTGCTTTTCTCCAGGTCTCGTGCCGCCAAGTCCAGCTGCTCGTAAACTTTGGCGTGCTGGTCGTTCATCTGCCTCAGGAGATCCACCTGCTTGGTCAGGTACTGCAAGAGGCAATACAGACACAAGCCTTCAAACATTTGCTCATCAGTCAGATCAATATGCACTTACACAATAGACACTGTCTAGAGCTGGGAGATGTTTTGAATATTCACAATTATATAGCTGATAATATACAATTTAGCAACTTTTTATTTGGCTATAAAGTTTCCCATAGACTAGTCTCATGCTCTCGTCTCATGAGAGCAGAAACACTAATATTTTTTAATAGCGCCCCCTGGTTTCTCTAAATAAAATAATGATTAAAATAACAATAAATGATTGCATTACATGATTCCAGATGATTGGTTCTTCAAAAGAAACAAGAGAGGGTAAATTAAAATGAGAAATTTCTGGATTTTTTTGTGGTTTTAGCTTATTTTAATGCTTGTTTTGTGTTCTTTTAATTCATTTTAAGTTGTTATCTTGATGCCCCCTTAGAAGTTTGCTTTCCCCCCTGACTCTATTCCAATATTTTCTGCAATCAATATCAAAAGCTTCAGTTTTTAGACATTTTCCAGCCTAACATACAGAGAATTGTTGACCAAATATGTTTACTGCTGCTTACTGGCACAGGAATGCACTACATTTTTACATTTGGGCTCCCATCTTGGACATTACCATCACCCCTGAAAATATACAATAGGCTTCATAATTTTATAGTAAGCCAAAGCTAAAGATGCTCTAAAGCATCTCTTGCTGAACCACTGGCACAAAACTGCAACAAAACCCACAAGTTACAGTGACATTTCACAACCAAATGCACTTTCGTAAATGTTTCACAACATGAGACGGAAGAGTAACTTCATGTTGCAATTAACAACTTCCCACAGCATTGTTTTTGAGAAGTCAATATTTGGCTAGAGAGATATGACAGTTATAAAGTAAGTTATAAAGTCAAGATCAAGTGAACATTAACCAATCAGCAGCTACTTTCCATTAAAGCCAAACTTTCTGTTAGACACTCATGCTGATGAGGTATATCATACCACATACTGTTTAAGTAGTACATCAAAGTATCCAGTGCATTATGCAACAATAAACATTTAAAACATTCACATGCTACATTTTTGTCTTCATCACTTGGCATGTGAAAGTTATCATGTCCAGTTATCATCTCGGAAATAAATGCAATTAAGTGCATTTAGCACTTCTGAATTTGGTAGTCTGATCAAATAATCGAAATGGTCGATTGATGAGATGATGCTGTTTGTAATTATTTTGGGTTTATTTGTAACAATGGAAACCATAGAAGGTTCAGTCAAGTGTATATACTGCAAATTATGTGCAAACAAGATGGTCATGGTATTCTGAGCATACCATACATGCTCTATATACACTACAAATAATAATAAAAAAAGAATAGTACGCCATTCCACACACTAGAAAACCAATTGCATAAGACCGTATTGCCATACCAGGCCATTAGCCAAATAACACCACAAATCTCACGATTGGGGACATGCCAGGCCCAGATACGGTGTCAGAAATAGCAGTAGTCCTGCTGCACGATGTCCTCAGCGTGAGGAGGAGGAAAGAGGATCAAACAGGAAATCTCCCGCCGTTTACGCATTTCCATAAAGTGAAAGACTAGCTGAGTTCATACGAGTACAGAGACAGTGTTACCAAACAAATGTATGCCTTTTTATTGAATGAAAGACAGTGTCCAATGTGCCTGTTTCAAGATTTTAGGTAAAAGATTTATGTCAATAATTGTGTTCTTAGCTCAAGTAACTGGCCACCAAGTTTTCCACCATTTTAGGGGCCATTTACACAACATCGTTTTTATTAAAGTCCCCCTGTAGTCAATCATTTTATCCCTTAAAACTCATCTTTGATCACCAACATTACATATTTAAGCGCTTTTTTTCCTAGAAAATAATTCTTCATGCCTTAAAATAGCTTAAAATGTTCTATGAATATGCAAATGAGCCCCGCCTCCACTCACTCACAGCAGCTCAGAGATCCACTCGTTTACGATCACACGTTGATCTGATTGGTTACAAGGTAGTTTGTGACGTCAGAAACACCAGTGATTTCAAATTGTGTTTATGAGTTTACTGTGAGTCTTTGGTTCACTGCAGTTTTAAGGAGAAAATACTCAGCAATGGTGTCGACTTATGAATTTACACATGATTTGTCTTAAAGCATATTAAAAACACCACATAGACATATAAACAACGTTAAAAGCTTGATTTTCACCACAGGGGGACTTCAACAACGGAAATTATTTTGTGCGTTTTGGCCGTTCATTTACACAACAACGGCGTTTTGGGGGCCTGAAAATGCAAACTTGTGAAAACGGGATTCAAAGTGCAACATGCGTATTACATGTTCAGTCTATAGATGTGTAGTGTTTCTTTACAAAGTGACATCGCTAACTTTGTCTGCACGTGAAAAAACGTAAAGGGAAAACGTATCCATTTTCAGTACATCGTTGTGTTGTAAACATACCCTAAATCACCTTCACTAGTTCATTTCAACAACCCGACTAGGTGACAAATACTCCATGTAGTCTCTCAATTAATATGAGAACATAAAAACTGTATGCATAATTATTCATAAGGTCACAATGCAGGCACAACACAGAGGACATTTCAAATCTACAGCGCACTATCCATACACAATCTGTGCCATATGGGAGCAGAAGTGGTGTGTTGTGTGAGAAGCGTCACCTCGATCTCCTGCAGCTGCTCGTGATTGGTGGAGTACATCTGCTGAAGGCCCTGCTCCAGCTCATGGTTCCTGTCCAGCAAAGTCTTGCCCAGCTCGGCGGCCAAATGGAGATCTGTCCCAAACACAGACAGAGGAGAATAGATGTAGTGGGTGTTATCCTGCCAAACCCAGCGGTAGGAATGAACAACCAGACGCCCAAACAGAGCTGTACAGATCAACAACAAGTCTTTCCACAAAAGCATCACTTTTTAGGGATGATTCACAATAGCAGTCCTCAAATTAGTAGTTTGACGAGTAGTGCATGATGCAATGCACATGATTCCCAGGAACATACGCTACTAAAACGTGTCCCTTAAATATGAAAGTCGCTCTGGACAAAAGCATTCAAAAAGTAACAGTAAAACATTTAATCCAATTATTAAGAGTGAAATAAGAAAATATACATCTAAATGATAATAAAAGCATAATGCACATGAAATCGCAGCCAGATTTTCAAGGAATTTCACATTTTTTATGCATTTATTAGGAAACAAACATGCAGACGAAACACCATCACTCTTAAAAATAAAGGTTCTTTATTGATGATTCCACAAAGAACCTTTCACATTCCATGGAACCTTTTCAATGCACAAAAGGTTCTTTATGCTGGAAAATGTTTTGTTTTTTGTTTTTTTTCTAAATGTTATTTTACACTAAGAAAAAAATAGTGTACTTTTTTAAGGAGCCCAAAATGGTGTATAGTACACAAAAGACACATTTTACTGCTTATTTTACACTTGAAACTGTATTTTTGGACATTTAAAGCCATTAAAAACAATGGTTTCCTCCTCACGGCTTTTAGCTTCACCAAATAATATTCAATACACTGTGACATGATGAATACACTAAAAACCAAACATCTTGAAGTATAAAACGTCTCGGATGTATCCTCGTCGGCTGATGACGTCAGGAGTGCGCATTTAAAGGGTTTATATGGGCGTGACCTTCAGATAGACAGCTTAAACACTGCCCTATCATCACTAACACGAACACATTTATCACTCATTTCACTCAAGATTTATAAGATGAAATATAACCTGACCTTCGAGAAAGTCAAATCACATCCCAGTTGAAGCCCTTATGCATGTATTTCTAATGTGTTACAATCAGGCTGTATAAATGAATGGCAATATTTGTAATTGCATGGCTTTTTATGAAAAGCACAGACATCTACCATCTTTCTAACATGATATATAAGCATTATTGGTGAGTGAGTCTTACCATGCTCCAGATCCTTCCTGCTGTACCACATATCATCATCATTGCGATCAAAGTCCTCCTCTACTATCACGTCCGTGAGCATCTCGACTGCAAACAAAGCTTCACCGACTGGAAGCACACGTTTAGTTACTTCTCCTGTTTATTTTAAGGCATCAGCGCCCTTTGTCTGATGGATAGCCGCCGGTGAGCCGGGCTTTCAAGGCTTTCAATCCCTAGCGGTGTGAACCGGTGTTTACAGCAACGTGGCAGAGTCAGACTTCAACTGGAGTGAAGAGAAGACGCGAGGATAACAACAAGAACGGATCTTCACGCTGGCCAATCAGAGGACGGGGGCGGGGTCTGATGTGCGTGTAGGCCACGCCTACTTTGGAATACCAGGAAGTGTTTTGTGTACCAGTTTTTAAAATGAGCTCAGTTGTGAATGGATACATTCAAAACATAAGTGTTTCAACTAAATCGTTTTATTTTTTCTGTCAACATTCCCTTGGTAGGGTTTGGAGAAATTAACTAATAAGCTACGACTGCATGAGTTTTATAATAGTGTCAAGTAGTTGCATTGCATTTGTGGACAAACAATTCCAGCACGTCAAACATCCGTGTTATGAGAATCATGAGACACTTTGCTCCTAATCCCGCTGCTTTGGCTTACTCTATGACAACGCTCGGTTCTGCCATGATGAACAGCATGTTTAGTTTCTACTACGTAAAGCTGTTCTTGAACAGGTACAAAATATCAGAGACAGCTTTCCACCAGTCACAGGTGAGTCTTCACAAGTTTTAACATGCATGTTCATTTGAACTGCTATAGAGTTTATGCTTTCGGGTATATTGACCTTGCTGTAAACTATATATGTATATATATATATATATTGTAATACAGTTATGTGTTAACAATTGAAACATTAAAAACACCGGCAAGCACTAAATAAAGAGCGAGTGTCGTTGGAGGAGCTGCCAGAACTTTTTAGCCAATCAGAAGCCTGATAGCACACGAACGTCACGGAGACGTCTATTTGATGTCTACATTATTTACACCTGCAAAAATAAATAAAAATGTACACCTGCAAACCTGATTTGATCTAAGATGGAATAAGTATATTTAACAAGAAATGTAATAATAATCATATTCAACACATTCTTAAGAATAAAAAATATGTTTCTTGGTTTATTACTCTGATTGAATTTATATACTGGAAGGAAGCCTGGCTGTTACCTCATATAGGTACTGCATTTCCAATAAGACTAAAGAAGTTAATTTTAAGATCTTACATCAAATATATCCTGTGAATGATACTGTGGCAAAATATATAGATGTTGACAGTTCTTGCTCATTTTGTGGGAATAAGGATGAAAACACTGATCCAATTATTTTTCCAGTGTGAAAAAACTCAAAACTTTTGGAATAGTTTATATCTTCATATATAGGCAATCACCTTGATTCTTCCAAATATTTTAAGTTAAAATATATAATCTGTTAAGGTACAGCCAATACTTCAATAAATTACATTGTTAATTTTTTTGTAAATTTTTTTGGTCATCTTATAGGCATGCGTATCCATCAGCAATACTTTCTGTAGTTATTATGAAACATGTACTGTATTGGATAAGTAAAGAGTAAAGTAAATATTTTCAAAGCTTACAAACTTAAACTAGTTAAACCAGATTTGCTGGTTTAGGTGGCCTAGCTAATGTTTAGCTGGTCTTTCAGCCTCGCCACTTTACAACACTAAACCTCTCGAAAACCATCAAAATAGACCAGCCTAACCAGCCACTGTAAACACCTGAACGCCCTGATGTGCTTCAAGCCAAATCAAGGAAGGAAAATGTTCTTTAGGCTAACTAACCGGCTAAAATCAGAGTGTTTTTGAGTTAGTTTCGGTGGTTTGAAACTGACCGTCAGCACAAACGTTCAGTTTTTTACCTTCTCTGGAACTTAAAGGAATAGTTCACCCAAAAATGAAAATTAGCCCTTGATTTATATGACATTCTTCTTTCAGATGAATACAATCAGAGTTATATTAAAAAAAAAAGTCCTGGGTCTTCCAAGCTTTATAATGGGAATGAATGGCTGTTTGTCTTTGGAAGTACATTAAAGCGCATCTATTCATGATAAAAGTGCTCCACATGGCTCTCCGGGGGTTAATAAAGGCCTTCTGAAGTGAAGTGATGCGTTTGTGTAAGAAAAATATCCATACTATCGACTAAAATAACTAGCTTCCGGCAGACGGCCGTACACATCGATTTACGCCAAAGAGTAACACTTGAACTTGAAGTTGAACTTGAACTTATTTAGACACCAGATATATTTTTGGATATTTTTCTACTAGTGGATGCAGAACACTATAGGCTAGTTCATTTATGTAAGTGAGGAGAGCAAAATAAAGTAAAAAACTGTGACATATTATACCCAAAAATGCTTCATACAGTGACTACTAGTAAAATGTATAAAATTGTGGGGCCAACAAACAATTATTCCGACACTTTGACCTGATCATGTTTTGCTGAAGTGTTTTTTCTTTAATTGCTAATGCGACCTTTTTACACACAGACTGAACAAAATGAAGCATTGCTTGGTAATCGGTTGATCTAAACTGGTTTTATCTAATTGTGTAGTTAAATTTAACAGCTGACAGATATTCAACATAATTCATCTGTGAGACAGTCTAACAGAAGGACGGACAAAACCAGTGAAATATCAACTGATCTGATAACTCTGAGTTCTAGTCATATTGTATTACCATTTTCTAAAATATAGTGAATAAACTGTGATAATGTGAGAAATGATGAAGGTGTCTAAATAAATTTATGTTTGACTGTACAGTAAAGCAACACAACTTTTAATTTTTTTGAAGCACTATCTGGAGCAGTACAGTTGTGTCTCTGCACAGGTTGTGTATATGATCTGGAATGCGCTCAACGACCCTTTATCGGCCAATATATCGGTTATCGACTTTCAAATATCGATAACCGATCTTAAGATCTTTTTTTTTTTTTTATCTGTCTGTTTGTTTTAATTATTTTATAATGCTGCTCTTTTGATGTGAAGCACTTTGGTCAGTCTGTGGCTGTTTTAAATGTGCTATATAAATAAAGTAAACTTGAAACTTGAAATATAAAGATTTATCGGTTATCGTATCAGCCAAAATGTTCATATCGGTGCATCCCTAACAGTTGTGTCTCTGCACAGGTTGTGTATATGATCTGGAATGCGCTCAATGACCCTTTATCGGCCAATTTATCGGTTATCGTCTTTCAAATATAAAGAATTATCGGTTATCGGTATCGGCCAAAATGTTCATATCGGTGCATCCCTAACAGTTGTGTCTGCACAGGTTGTGTATATGATCTGGAATGCGCTGAACGACCCGGTGTTTGGATATCTTCAGGACAACTCCGGCTTGCAGTGCTGCTCACGCCGCAGACTCTCCATCTTATACGGGGCGCCTCTGTACGCCCTGTCGTTTCTGCTGGCCTGGTTCCCCTGGAGGACGTACGAGGAGCACGACTGGCTGAGCGGCGTACACCTCACCGTGACCCTGTGTGCGTTTGACGGCCTGCTCACGTTCGTGCTGTTGGCCCAGTGCGCTCTCTTCGCAGAGATCTCGGGACACCATCAGAACCGGCTGAGGCTGATCAAATACAGCCAGGTGGCGTCTCTGCTGGGCTCGTCTAGTGTGCTGTTCAGTGGCCTCGTGTCCGAGAACATGGAGAACTTCGCTGTCTTCCAGGGCTTTAGCGTGTTTGTGGCCGTGTTGGCCTGCGCTTGCATGCTCTACACAGGTTTCCACAGCGAGAGTCGGTTCGACTATAAAACCCCTGAGAAAAAGGACAGTTCTCCTTCGCTCTCTGTGTCTTCTGTGCTGTCCATGACCTGGCAGATCCTCACCAATAGAGACTTCCAGCTGTTTGTGATCATGAACTTTTTCCAGGTGTTCTTGCTGGCTTTTTACAGTAACTTCACCCTGATTTTTGCAGAGCATCTCATTCCTCAGGACGTCCTGCCGCCGATTGCCAAGAGTGTCATGTATGGAGCGGGATTCATCTGTCCTCAGGTGCGTCATCAACTGCTACTGCTTATTGTCCTTCATACTTGGATTTGAATAACCCCCCCCCCCTGTTTCAAGGATAGAAACGTCTTTATGGTTCTCATCATCATCACTAAAGGTGATGATACACGGGTCAACTTTTTGAACAATGTTGCCGTCAACCAGATGAGACACGGGGCCCACGACCGATCTAAAGTATCCAGATAGAAATGTATTCCCCATTTTCAGTTTGCCTCATTTTCATTGCCCAGCAACATTGCTCAAAAAGTTGCCCCATGTCTCATCACTTTAAGGGTGTGTTCACACTTGTACTGTAGTTCGGTTTGCTTGGTTCGTTTGGTCCGGACCTTCATTCAGTCCTGACCCGCTTAGCGTTCAGATTGGCATTTTTATCACCGAACCAAAAGAGACCAAACCTATAGCGATAGGGATTCGTTCACAACCTGATTGATCGCCTTTTTTTAATGACATATTCCCTATTTTGAGACGGCATTTACCAAAACAATGCTGTGTTTTGGGCTAAATGACCTCATTGTATGTGCGTAGCTACATATGATGATATTTTGTCCAGCTGAGAACTCGTGAAGAGCTTATAAAATGTGTAAAGGAGTCAAAACAACATCAGAAATCCCTCCGTCACACACACACACAGACGAAGATCTGCTGTGAGGAGACGCGGTTCTGATCCTGTACCGAACTGTGATGGGCAACATCATGACTATGATGAGAAAAAATAGGTGTGCTTGAGATTCTGTCCTTAACTTAATGTAACGAACCAAAAACAGGAAGATGAGACTCTAAAAAGGACCGAATGCTTAAGCACACCTGTTTTTTCTTATCACAGTCGAGATGTTTCCCATCACAGTTCAGACATCAGAACCACGTCTCCTCGCAGCATATGTATATATATATATATACTTCTGCCCTTTAGAAACTACATGATGTTTCCCTGAACAACACAAAATGAGTACAACGTACCCTCATCATCCAAGTTTTAATGCATTTCCTGCAAGGGGTGTGCAAACTTATGAGCAGAACCGGGACACAGCACTGAAACGCCCCGTAAATAAACCTCTCTGCATGTTTTGCTCTACAGGTGTTGGTGTTGTGCAGCCAGAATCTTCTCCTTAAGCTGGGCTACTACAGACTGATCCTGATCAGCTTCTACGTGGAGGCCGGAGCGGCCGTCATCATGTTACTGCTGGGTCCGGACAGCTACTATTTCCTCGCATTGTTCCTCACTTCCAGCATGTGAGTAATTACACGGCTGTTCTGGGATATAGGAATAAACATGCAAAGAAACCACGAGATATGTGCTTCCTACAAGAGAGCGTTCACTGGGGAAGTTTGTACGTTTAGAGATTTACGCTACCGTTCAATAGTTTGATGCTGCACTGTAAAAAATTCATGATCAATAAGTTATGACAACATATGCTATTTACATTGCTTTAACTAGTCAAGATAAGTTAAGCAATTTTCAACAAGTTATACAAGATTCAACACATTTTTTAAGTCAGTTTAATGTAATTTAAGTTGAAATGACAAACATCCAAGTTGGTTGTACTTAAAAATTTAAGGCAGCAACTTTTTTTTTTTTTTTTTTTTACTCACCAAGGCTGCATTTATTTGATCAAAAATACAGTAAAAACAGTAATATTGTGAAACATTATTACAATTTATTCAAAATACTGTTTTCTATGTGAATATATAGTAGACTGTAATTTATTCCTGTGAACAAAGCTGAATTTTCAGCATCATTACTCCAGTCTTCAGTGTCACGTGATCCTTCAGAAATCATTCTGAGAAACTAGTAACAGTATTATTATCTATGTAGAAAATTGAAAGTATTTTCAGGATTATTTGATGAAGGTAAAAGTTCAAAACAACAGTATTTATTATAGAAATCTTATGTAAAAGCTTTTAATGTCACTTTTGATCATTTATGTACCCTTGCCATATTAAAGTATTAATTCCTTTTTAAGTTAAAGTCTTGCTGAGCCCAAACTTTTGAACCGTGGGTATTACAGTATTTGCCGGTGAATAAAGGTTTTACACATGTACTGTAGGCCAGATTATGTGTTTTCTGCTCATTAGTGTGTAAAGCGTACATACCAACTGGACTTTTACTGCATGTGTTTCTGAATCGAGCTGGCCAACATTATTCAGCATACAGCCTAACGCATCTCAGTAATAGCTTGTTTAAAAAGGGTGACCTTTTTCCCATCAGAAAATACATATTTTCCACCAAACAGCCACTGTAAGCAATTAGATTTAAAATGTTCATGTAAAAAGATTAAAATAATTTTCTGCAGTTTCATGTCTGTCCTTGTATTGTTCAACTGGTCGAGGTTAATGTGGGATTTAGAAAGTAATTAGTAATACAATACTTTATAGAGAGAGTAATTAGTACAGATATCTAATCGCACTGTTGAATGCATATTTAATAGCTAGTAATTAATGACTTTTGTTAAAGTAACACACCCAACACTGTCCAATATAACAATGCATAGTGGTAAACAGTCATTTTTACCATTGTAACTAAAACAACTGAATGTGTGGAAATGTAATGCAGACGTCAATGAACATTTTTAAGTGATAATATGATGAGATTCACCTAATGCTGTTTTTTTTTTTACTTAAAGGGGAATCAAATCATGAATCAAATTCCCCTGAATTGTTTACCTTATTATTATTAAAAAAATTAAAAATCTGAGTTCAGTGTGTATGAAATGGTGATAAAAGTGTAATTCTGTCGCCTTTTACACCTTTTTTCTCCTTTTTTTGCCTTTGGCTTGCTTAGTTGCGGACATTAAATTGAACATTTAATGTAATATTCAACAATAATATTGATCTGCCTGCATTGACACCATTATATGAGAACTGAACTGAACTAAATTAATAACTTTTTTACAACAAAAACAAACCATCCCTGAACTTACTTAAGCTGGACTGTGACGCTGTTTTCTTCTAGAAACAAACTTTGTTGCATTATTTTCCTGTTATCTCTGTAAAGCTGCTTTGAAACTGAATTTGTATTGTAAAAAGCGCTGTATAAATAAATGTGACTTGACTTGACTAGAGGAAAGAAAGTGAATAATAAGCCTGTGTGTGGATGTGTGATGTTGAATCAGGGTCCTGGTTCAGGCGTCCTTCAGTCTCTTCAATCTGCCTCTGGCCGACATCATCGACTCGGACCTGCAGAAACACAAGCGCAGGTATTCAAGCGTTCTCACACATCATAAACTAACTGGCTTTCAATCAAACTCTTGCTTCTCAAGTAGTCATATACTCATTTTTTTATTTAAATATAGTACTATTAGCTATCAAAGATGAGTCTAATTCATAATTCCTGTCATTTAAAGGTGTTGAAAATTAGCATGTGTGCTAAAACACCCAAGCAAATGCATAAGGTTCGTCCAATGTAATTGTAATGTCGTAATGATGTTTTTTTTTCCTCTGAATGTCTCCAGCTCTCCTCTCTCGTCTATGGTCTTCGGGACCAACGCTCTGTTCACGAAGCCGGCTCAGTCTCTGGCCCCGATGATGGCCGTGTCTATCCTGAACCAGTATGGCTATGCGGACATGCATGAGGTTTCCAAGGCCGTGGATCCAAGGTAAGGTTTACCTGTCAGATATTCCAATACAGTCTGTCAAAGCAAAACCATGTCCTGGAATATTTATTTCAGAACATAAAGCAACATAACCCGGGTTGCCAGGAATGTGTAACAAAACTAGCCCAGTGACCCTATCCAAATATCAAGACTCAATATATGCCACCCCATACATCAAATACATGTTTTACAGTCACTGTTACGCGACTTGAGGCGTGACTCCTTTAAGGCTTGTCAGTAAACGGTCACTGTTATGATTTGTGCTGACAGGCCCTGTTCACACCTGGTATTAAGAAGCGTTTTAGTCGATCTGAGTCGAAGTGGACGACACTAAATACAGGAGTAAACAGGATCTAAAACATTTTGAGCTTGGCCACTTTCGAACACTTCCAGAGGGAGTCGAAAACACATTTAATCGGATTGCTTTCGTAGTGTAAACGCTCATGTGTTCAAACAGCCACAAAACACCGTCTACTGGACTAATGAGGAACATTATGAGAAGAGCTCTGGCCAGACGGGGTTTCAACTATCGGCTAAAGACCTAAGTTTGGTTTGAGGAGTAAAAACACACTAAGCACAAAGTTCTCTCCATTCCTGGGCCTGTATTTATCAAGCCTCTGAGAATTACTCTCAAGAACACTGCTGAGAATGGACTGAAGAGTAAAATAAATTCTTGACTCAAAGCTGCGTTTAAAGGTTAGTTATCAAGCATCTCATTGGTAATTGTGAAGTGAAGTGTAGGACTAAATCTTAAGTGTCAGTCTTAGTGATGATCCACGACACTCTGCTGTGCCGCAAACGGGATATTCTCAGATAAATTCCTAAGAGGAGTTTACATTCAACACAACATTGTATCGTTTGGACAAATCATAAAGATCTAGACTATATATATATGGGTCAGTTAACAGCACAACCGGGTTAAAATTTGTTATTAAGACATGGTGGAAAACGTGTTTATCTATCATTTCCAATGTGTATATCATAATGTGTTCTCTTGAAAAAACATTTTTATTTTTTTTATGATAAATAATTTTCAAGAGAACACATGATGATATGGGATTTTTAGCCGATAGTTTAATTGATAGTCGATAGTTTAAATCCCACATTATGATGAAAGATGATTGGAAATGAACGTTTTCCACCATGTCTTAATTACAAATTTGAAAAAAACTGACCATATATAGCCTAGATTTTGTGATATAATCATCCAAAAAACAAAACGAACTGGCGAGAGGAAGAAGAGCTACTTTTGCTGAATTAGTCGAACAGCGGAAAGATGTTATAAAAGGCAAGTTCAGCCCAACATTAACCAGCACTGATAAAGATGATTCCTGCACTGTCCTAATAGCTCATCGTCAAAAACATTCTTCCTCTCCTGAAAGATTCACTCGTCTCTGTCTCTTCAATGGCATCTCCTAACCTCTCCCGCTGTCTTAAATAACTGTGGGAGTAAGAGTGATTCTTAGCTTTGAGAAATTTGATAACTTGCTTTTATTCTTAAGTTTGAAAGTAGGGTTAGCTCTCAGCACTTAAGACTAAAATGGCACTTTGAGAAGCTTGATAAATACGGGCCCTGATTTAACACACACTGGGCTTCGCCCCGGCAGCTTTGTCCGTTGTGTGTTTGTTCAGTGTTTCCATGTTTGTTTTGGGATTTGTCTTTATTTATGTTGCCATTACCCTTTCATTTAGTCCTCGTCTAGTCCTCTTTCTCTCGTTGCGCTCGTCTGGTCCTCCTGTGCTCTACTTTATATTGTGCTTCATGTCTATTGTGCTTCATGTTCCCTAGCTTTCTCCTGTCGTGGACTTATTTTACTTTACTTTAGAGTTTTGTTTAGTTTTCTTTCCTTAGACGCATAGGTTTCGTTTTTCAGTCACATAACTCGAGTCTTTGTCCCGCCTTGTTCTTATGTAATGTTTGAGTGGTTTTGTTCTTTCTTGTGTCTCCCCTGTTGTGTTGTGTGTCTGTGTGTGTTTGAGTCCAGTTGTTGGACTGTCATTGTTCCTTTTATTGTTAATAAATCTGCATTCCCTGCGCTTGGGTCCTGTTTCCGGTGAATCCCGACACTCGCAGCGTTCGGCTGGTCTTGTGTCAGTCAGAGCAGAAACTAAAGCTGCTGATCTCTGTGTGTTTTTCCGTCGTCTCCGCTCGTGTTCGTATGTAAATTGTGTAAAACACCAGGTGTGAACGGGAATGCATCTCCCTCGTCTACTTGTGATCCGATCCACCGAAACACATCTCAATACCAGCTGTAAACAGGGCCTGAAAGTGGCCCAATTCTGCGGGAAAACCACAAACCTGGCAACCCTGAATGTAACACACTAAGTTAGTCTGTGTGAGATTAGAATAAGTGCGTCTCAAAGCATAGTTATGTTGAAAAGAGTATGCCAGAAGTCCCCGGATGATCTATTTCTGGTGGATTTTTGAAGTGTGGATCCGGGCTCACTATAACAGCTAATATTACCCACAACCCATTGCGCTTATCGAGGAGGAACTACAAACACGAGTAGAAAGTGTTAAAAAACTACAAAACATGGAGGATACGCGTGACCGACAGTGAGAGGCTTAGATAAAGGTTTGAGTGATTAATCAAAGTTTAACCTGATAAAAAATATATTTATTTAATGTTATCCATGTTATATTTCATCTGCAATAACAATGTGGACTTTTACAAAGATCCGTTTGGCCATTAACTTTTAAATGCATCATTATTATGCATGAATATGAGGAGAGTCTCCGCATGAAAGCGGCTTCAGATCAACATCTGCATTTCTCTCCGATACGCTAGGAAATGAAATGAAATGAAATGTGGAGGATTTTATCTTCACAAAAAGAATACATACTTTTAGGGCGTAGTACAAGTAGGCGAATTGAGACGCAGCAATATTCTCTTGAGTAGGTGTTTATGTTGAATAAGTAATTACTTCACGACCGCTAATAAAGTATGTTCTATATAGTATGAATGTGTGTAGTGTGAAACTGATGCTGGTAGATCACATGATAATGACAACATGGTGGATGTAGTACATCTGGATTAGATTTACTACATCCACCATGTTGTCATTGTCATGTGATCTACCAGCATCAGTTTCGTCGCTTCACTGTCATTCACAAATCCTCTACTGTGGCACTTATGGGATAGTAAAGAAAAAAATAAAAATAATCACATAATACACACTTCAGAATCTCAGCGGATCATCCGGGTACTTTTTACCGGCTCTTTTATGAGTACTGTGAATTCAGACAGACTTATTTTGTGACATACTGTTTTTCATCTAGCCTACTATATAGTAGGGAAGTGTGTATGGAAGCTTGTTTCCGCCACAGAATAAAACATTTTACAAGATAATTGCGAGTTTATATCTTTACGTTTATTGTGACTTGATATCATGCAATTCTGACTGTATCTCCCAATTGTGTGTTAAAAAGTCAGAAATGCGAGATATAAACATGCAATTCTGAGGAAATTGGACTTTATAACTCGCAATTGCAACTTTATATCACGCAATTCTGACTTTATAACACACATTTGCGACATATCACGCAATTCTGACATTATATCACGCAATTCTGACTTTTTCTGATTTCTGACCTTTTATCGCAATTATGAGAAA
Source organism: Leuciscus leuciscus (assembly GCF_965113295.1). Lineage (NCBI taxonomy): Eukaryota > Metazoa > Chordata > Actinopteri > Cypriniformes > Leuciscidae > Leuciscus > Leuciscus leuciscus. The sequence continues at coordinate 74,393,734 of NC_138725.1, read as the reverse complement.
AAAAAGTCAGAACTGTGAGATAAAAAGTTGCAATTACTTGTATTAATGACTACTTTTTAATTTATTTTTTATTCTGTGACTGAAACAAGCCTCTATAAGTATGTGATTCAGACTCGAGTGCCCTGCCGCTAATGGTCTGTCCTCCTCTAGTGGTGGAAAGCTGCACTGCATTCATTTCTCATTGCTCTCTGTCCTTCTCCTCCTCCCAGTGCTCTCCAGTCCCTGCACAGCATGATGTTTTACCTGGTGTGTGTGGTGCCGCTGTGTGTCACGGGCCTGCAAGTGCTGGCCTGGAGACCCTTCTCCATACGGGACAGCCACACACTCGACGCCAAGTACATCGATGGCTGAACTCGGCTCATGGAGTGATTTATGTTCTCATTGATTTGTAGATGAATCAGGAGTCTGGGGTCTCTTATTACAGTCTGTTTCTTTAGAGGTGTTGTTTCTCAGGCTGTGTGTTTATTGTTTGAGGGATATGCACAGATTACGTCACACAAATGCAAACAAAATCTGATAAATTATCTGAAATGTAGCAAACTGTAATGTAATATGACGTAAAGTGGATCTCACTATGCAATAATGACCGACTGCCTATACATTTTTCTGCTTATTTCTCGCCAAATAATGTATGTAAAAATGTTGTTTTAAGCAGACATGATTTGATTATGTGTGAAGAGTGACACAAGAGACATCACAGACAAAAGTGAATTCATATATTTTAGCGTCAGAAAGGTTTCTCAAGTAATTCAGAGACAGAGGGTCGTGCAATATGTTATTAATATGTGACATATTATTCTGAGCTGCTGGAGTGATTTATGATCATAAAAGACCAAATCAACTTATTCAATATATAATTTATTATTTTATCCCGAAACCAGTACATGAGCATTCTCTGTGTTTTATATCATTTTAAAATGAATTTGATAATGAATGCCTATCGGTGCCTTTCCAGTTGATTCACTCAGAAAACTTTTGGTTTTGAATGTATTTATTATTTGGTGGTCTCATTTTTGTGGTCGTTACTTGTTAATTTTTTTTATGTCAATAAACTTGACCTTATGATCAAACACTGTGATATGTCATAATTATGTGAATTTGATTAGTACATTATGGAACAAATAATGCAATTAAAATATAAAAATGAATTGGGGTAAGATAATAATTACTGTGTTATTACACTTAATGGACATCAACATGGAGAATGATGACTTGAATTCAAGTACATAACTTTAAGAAGCATTACGGTACTGAGAATTTGGGCTAAAATATTTACTTAATAGTCATAATATAAAAATAACGTGATGATATTAATGGTGAAATGTGACTTTGACAGAGATAGATCACCGTTCATTCTCACATTACTGTCTTAGCTTAGCCTATTTAAAATATGTAACTTTTAAACGTGTATATTCATTATATTTTATTTTTCTTAGCCGTTATATGCTGTTATGTTACAGAGAAGTGTTTCATGAGGCCTACTCTTGATAAGTTGGCCTTTTGTACTGAAGATTTGTCTTTTATTTTGAAAGCTTCTCTATTGTGTTTCATATTCCGGCCGCCATGTTTAGCCGGAGTCACACAGTTAAACAGAAGAACTGCCTTGTCCTGCTTTCGCCAGTAGTTTTACTCTTTTATATGATTAGTCTATATGTGTTTTAGACCAAATTAATTGTATAGCCCCCCCTCCCGTGCCTTTGATAAGATGTTGAGTAACTCTGGGCAGTGAAGGGACGTGTTCATCCTCGGGTGAGTGTTGCACTGACACCTGGCTAGCGTTAGCTTCAGTGATAGTGAGTTCATCTATAGCAGTCAATAGATCGATCAAAACATGGCGCAGCAAAGCTCCTTACATCAATACAAACCACATTATTGGGCTTCATATTGATTGATGTGTGCGTATTGATCTGCTTTGCTCTTGGGTTTGTGTGTTAGTATTTATCCTGATGTTGCTGTGGGATGATTCTTGATTTCAGGTGAACTTTGAGAGCATCATTAGAAAAGATTGACCAGTGTGTTCTTGGTTAAGGAGCACTTTATTTTAACCCTCTATGGGACATCGTTTAAAAAATTGCAATTAAAATACAATAATAGTGGTTAACCTATATACATAGCCTAAGTAATATCGTATGACATCCCCTTCAGCCAATAAAGTTAAAATCTATTTGTCATGTGCTTGACATTTTTGGCAACAAGGAAGTGGAGGTCACATGCTGTCAAGGTATTCCATAGTGATATATATATATATAAATCATTGTACATGCACATTTTGTAAAATCAATAACCCCAAAAGACCCCCCCAAAAAATCTTTGTCATGCATAAATGACAAAGTCGTTTTAGGGGATCTTCAGTACTTGGCACTCTGGTAGTATAATTGTCTTCTTCCCTGTTTCAGGTTGATGTTGCTGTAGCTTTTCCAGGAGGTATTGATGATAGAGACTGCAGTACTTCAAAAAATGAGGTCATACTAAGAGGATCGAAGCAGTGAAAGTGATGGCAGAGATGAAGAATATAAGTCGTAGATTGTTGTGGAAGTCAGACATTTTAAAACACTATCCTATGCCAGTTTGATCCACAAAACAACCAGAGGTCTGGGTTGATGCCACGGCCTATTGACCTCTACACCGACACACAGGGATACGACAAGCCGTTTAGACTTTCATTCCCAGGATATGAATTATTGATATCTGATCAGGAATTCAATTCTTTCTTGTAAAAATCATAACTTTTCATAATAATTACTTTGTTACTACAAAAAATATTAATTCCTGATATCAATAACTCAATTGTTAATTCTTGATTCCTGTTAATGTATTTCAGCATATTTAATTTGGTATTTCGGATAGGCTATCTAAAAAATATATTTCTGATATCAATAATTAGGAGAGCAATTTCAGATATCTAAAATGGCTTTCTTACTAATATACACATTCATGATATCAGAAATTAACATAGTCACTAGTGACAATCGAATTGTTGATTTAAAAAAAACTTTACTAGTAACAATTCAGTTGTTGATATCAAGAACAGACATTTGCACTAGTAACTAGGCTATGTAATTATTGATATACATTTTTTTTATGATTTTTACTAGTAAGAATTGTATTTCTGAAATGTGAAATTGGGACTTCAACTAGTAAGAAATCTATTCTTGATATCAACACTTGAATTTGAATGGCAGCCTATGGTGACATTAAACTAGTGAAAGTACAATAAACAGATATCAAGAATTATAATAAGAATTTGTATATCTGCGAGTGATGACATCATTGATTGTTGATGTCAAGAATTAACATTTTAACTATTTAAAATTGAATTGTTGATATCAAGAATTCATATCCTGGGAATGAATAAAATTCAAAACTGCTTGCTTGGCAGTGATGCTCCAAAAATGATGACTAAACGAATCAAAATCGAGGAAACTAGACTGAAAAAGAAAAGTCTTGTTAGTTTTCACTTGTGCTGACATTTACAGTCAAAAGTTGAAATATAAGTTCTCAGAAAATGCATTTAATACCAAAATATTGAGTTTTTCTCTCTGTTTTTTCTCTATATTGACATATTCTAATACGCCAGCAGAGTTCACGTCGACCATGCTAACAGGAGCTTTCGCGCCGGAGGAACCTTTTCATAGTTCCTTCCTAGAACTATTGGCGGAAGTTTTTTTTAACCCGGATTTTGGCGTGTTTGCACCGCAGGAACTGGGAATGATTTTAGTTCTAGGAACTCCTTTTGGAGGAATTAATTAGCTCCTACTTCAGAGTAGGGTCTAAACCAGCACTATAGAAACTACCAGTGACGTTAGTGTAGCTTAGATTGGCCGAAACGCACGTGAAACACCAGCACCCGCCATTTAAACAAAAAAAAGCTGTGTTAGCACACAGATTATAGCCTATATATTTACTCCAGAAACTAACTCAACGAACATGGAAAACAGTGACAGATGGGCCTCTTAACCTTTACGTTGAGGAGAAAACCCAACGCAACTTTGAGGCGACCAAGAGAAACATGATTATGTATTTCTGCTCAGCTAGCAACACTGGACATCAACAACACGGCATATGCTAATACCTTTTCATCACTGTCTACTTTCTATGTATAACAGCTCTATCTGATAACGTATTAGACAGTACTGTTAGACAGATCGTAAACTAATGAACATAGAGAATGCGAGCACTGTGAGCTCAGGCTGTCAAAATAAAGGTCACAAGCGCGGCTTACGTCACTTTAGAGTTCCTACTGGCGGTGTGAATGCAACCAGGAAAACATTCCTAGGGGAACCATTAGTTCTCGGGGAACCACCCTGGTGGCTAGTTCCTATAACTAAGTTCCTATAACTACCCGGTGCGAAAGCCCCTATTGACTCCTGCATTTGGTTTCTTTCAGTCATGGACCCTCTGGACCAGGTCGATGTCATGCACCTTCAGGAGTCTCGTTCCTCAGCTCTGGATCTGTCTGTGGGATGCAGGCAGGGCCCATTAAACTCAATGGAGGCTTTGGATTTGGTGAAGAAGCCCAGCTGGTGTGGCATTACCTCAGGGAGCAAGAGCGCTAACATCTCCGAGTCTCGGTCCGGTCGGTACATCACTCGGCCCAGCAAACAGACTCCACCTGATCACCCAGAACCAGGATCAAAGCACCATGGGATTTGCGGGACATCATCCCATGGCTCCTACTCTATGCCTTTACCCCTGATCAATGGATTGCCGTCCGTGGCTCAGATACTGTCTCAGTGCCCACCGACACACCAAGAGTTTGAGGATGACGCAGATTACGACGTTGAAATGGACGAAGCGTTGACGCAAGCGAAAAGATGTCGCAAGAAAGTATTAGAAAACCGCACACTAGGAGGTAGGATAGCACACAATGCATTAGAGACACTTCCATACTTTAGTGACGCACTGTCACAGACTAAGGGCTCGTCACGTTTACCTCAGGACGCCAACGCTGCCGCACACACACTACGTTCCACCAGCTCAGCGGTTGAGTCGACTGCCATTGAAACTCTCGCATCCGAATGTACCGGCGCTAACGAAACGTCTCCCTGCTCCGCTGAATACATCTCCAGTGACGAGGACAGTGACGTCATTGAGGTGCCGGTGAGCAACTCCAGATGCAAGACGCCTTCGAACTGGCACTCCCGAACTGAAAGTGTTATCGTTAACGACATGAGCAGTGGAAGACGAAACAATTTCTCCATGAAGCAGGAAGTCAATTATGATCATCAAATGGACAATCCCAGAAATGTGAACAACGTCTGCGCAATGGATGAACCAATCTTTGAAGGCTGTGACGGTAGGACTGGCTCCGGATCCAAATCGCTGCTATCGTGGATGGAGTCGGTCTTGATACCCATATCCTCGCAGGACAGCGATCAAGAAGACACGGATGCTGCTTATTCCCAAAACTTCCCGTCTACCTCAGATGGCGAAAACACAAGCAACTTGGCATCTCCACAGATTGGGGCATCTTCTTCAACGCCAAGCCATTCCCGGAAGACTCCGGCTTCGAAAAGTAGGAAAAGGACAAAACCGAGGCCCAAACCTAGATCCCAACCCAGTTCCCAATCCAGACCCCAACCCAGACCCCAACCCAGATCCCAATCCAGTTCCCAACCCAGTTCCCAACCCAGATCCCAATCCAGATCCCAACCCATTTCCCAACCCATTTCCCAACCCATTTCCCAACCCATTTCCCAACCCAGATCCCAACCCAGATCCCAACCCAGTTCCCAACCCAGTTCCCAACCCAGTTCCCTACCCAGATCCCAATCTAGTTCCCAATCCAGATCCCAACCCAGATCCCAACCTAGATCCCAACCCAGATCCCTACCCAGATCCCAATCTAGTTCCCAATCCAGATCCCAACCCAGACCCAAAACGGCTAAGCAGGCGAGGCCGTCACCAGGCAGTAAATCTGCAGCAAGTAAGGCTAAGAGAAGAAGAAAACCTTGGACGTCTGGAGTTTCATCCCTGTTTTCTCCTAAAGAGCCGGAGATCAAACTCCGATATGCAAACCACAAAGAAGAGAAGACTCAAGCTAGGCTGGACGGCTTTTCCCCTTACATCCGTATGAAGTTTTCCTCCTGCTCAATCGTTAATTTTAGGGAAGAGGATGATTATTCGGCAAAGAAAGGGTCCCAGCAGACGGTCTCGGGAGTCATCCCGAAATCCTCCTGTCTGCAGCTGGGCCGAGTCGGCTCCGAGGCAAGGCTTCAGGTCCGGCGCTTCTGCTGCCTGTGTGGACGGGCCGGGAACGTCGAAGGCCTTGGGGACCTGCATGGGCCGTACCACTCCAGCGGAGCTCAGCCCGTCTGTAAGGTGGACCCGAGTCCGGAAGCCCAGAAGCAGGACCCCGACTGCAGCGATCCAGACTCTGTCTGCAGTTTAGAGGACGGGGCGTCCCGGGAGGTCCCACGGCAGGGGAAGGAGAACACGGAGGAGTCCGGTGTCTGTGCTGAGCTCTGGATACATGAGGACTGCAGTGTTTGGACTGCAGGCATCTTTTTGGTTAAAGGGAAACTCTACGGATTGGAGGAGGCCATCCGACTTGCACAAGGAACAGTAAGTCTTTTTCTTTTTTTGGGGGGGGTCTTGTTTCTCCCCAAACTTATTATTATTATATTTATTATATACTATATTATATACTTATTATACTTATATTTTGCATTTTGAAAGTGAAACACGTTTTTAATTATTATTACGATATTTTGCATTGTGACAATTATTTTCATGACCATTAACGCATTTCCCCCCAAGATAGAAGTCTATCTATCTAGTCTATCTATGCATCCATCAATCCATCCGTCTATCCGTCTGTCTGCCTGCATGTCTATCTGTTTGTCCAATTTTGGGCATAGAGATATACATAGAAGTGTCATTTGCTGATAGTTATGGTTAGCTTGGTGGTTATTATAACCATAGGCTGCACAATACTGTTGCATTTTCTTTGAAAATCATTGATTTGTTAGTGTGAGTGACGAACAGCGTCATGTTGACTGTTCCAAGATGGTGGACGAATTGGCATGTCTGGAGTGAATGCAGTATCTATCTATCCATCCATCCATCTATATATATATATATATATATATATGATTTCGCAAGGGATTTTTTTTTTTTTTGAGAGAAAATATATTTCTAAATCTAAATCAATTTTTTTTATTTTGGTTAAATATGGTAATCGCCATATTCCTGACAGATATCGTGAGATTCTTTCACCTTATTTTATATTAAAAAAAAATGTCTGGCTTTATGTAAAATAACCCTGTTCGCATAGGTCATGCAAGATTGACCATCATTTTTTGCTTAAAGGCGAAGACCCAACTCTGTGTATGTTCTGCAAGTCCCCTCTTTCCTTTAAACATTTTATTAGGCGGTCTCACTTTTAATGCAAGTAGGCAACTAAGGACTTGTTTAGTATAGGTTTTAGAATTTGTTATCATATGTTAATGTAAAACATCTTGGATAATATTAATTGTATTTATGCAACTCTTCTATTTTTGTCACTCGTGAAGATGCCTCAGGTGCTGACATGGCATTACAAAGCTATACTACTTCAAACACCGCTGTCTCTGAATCTCCAGAAGCTGTAAGGTGTGTGTGTTGTGTTTGGTTGTTACAGGTGTGTTCGCACTGTCACATGGTTGGTGCCACTCTGGGATGTTTCTTCAAAGATTGCCCCAATAAGTACCACTTCCCCTGTGCCCTGCAGTCAGGTAATATGCTCACGGTCTCGTCACACTGCACCGACTGAAACCTAGTAATGCAGTGTACAAAACAGCTTGTTTCACATGCTGGTTCTTCTGATTTAAAAAAACAAAACAACATTGTTTCAAGGCAGTGGTTCTCCACCCTGTTCCTGGAGCCACCAGAACTGGACATTTCGAATGTTTCCTTTTCCTCCTATACGGACGTGCCTTGTTGCCTTCATACCTCCGTGGAGGAAGCGTTTAGTGCCAAATCTTAGGCAGTGACTTGTTGCCTCGCTGCTCTATCAGGCAGTGACTCTGCAGGGAGTGTTTGAGCACGAAGGCACCTCACGAAACTGATTTCAGACAGACTTCTGAGATCTTTAATGATCTACAGCAAAATAGAGCGAGCTTTGGTGAAAACTAAGAGAATATTTAATGACTACATTAATAATTGCTCGCTAGAAAAGACATCAGAAGTGGAAAATATTGGTCAAAAACGTACATTTAGACGCCACTTTATTTTTCTAGCTCAACTGTCCCAGAATGTAAAGCACAGGATTGTGGGATATCAAAGGCAGTGAAGGATACATCTATGCTGCCTTCAGAAATCCATCAGATGAAGTATCTCAGTTGACAGGAAGTGAAACTAACATTGCATTCATCCTCCAAATGCAGCATTTTTAAGCTAGAAAAAAGAAAGATGGCATCTAAAAGATGTGGTTGGTAGTCAGATGTCATTTCTAGCGAGAAATTACTATTATAGTTGTTCGCTCTATTAATAGCTCGCTCTATTTTGCTGTAGATCATTGAAACTGTTACGCAGTCATTGCCTGATAGGGCAGCGAGGCAACAAGTCACTGTTGACCGTCAGTCCAAATCAGATTTTTGTGCATATCCGATTGAAATCTGGCAAAAAATCGAATGAAATGCGATTTTTTTACAAATCCGTTTCAAGCTACGTTCATACGTGGTTTGAAATCCTATTCAAATCGGATTTTTGTGTTTCAGTCTGACTGATGTGATTGGATTACCATGTGGTTTATGTGACTTTCTCACACCACGTAAAACGTCAAATGTCGTTATAGGAAACATGCTGAAAATCCCTGCTGAAACAATGCTGTGTTGTTGCAAAGTGACGAGCAGAAAATGACAAAATAACAGAGACATGTTTTGAAACCGGCGGAGGAGACGGCACTGAATAAAACCTCTCAGAAGACGCAGTAGTTCAGCGCGGCGGCCACACACACTGTCATGATGTAAATAAGACAACATCTGTGTTGCAAACCCATGTTGCTGTTGTTGTTGTTTTTGGCATATTCCTCACAACGAAACGCCATTGCCATAGAAACCAATGCAGATACTCCAGAAAACAATCAGGTCTGGACGGATGTGTACAGTCAATAATTTAAGATCAGATACACAAATAATTAGATGGTAAATGATATGGAGTCTCTACTGATGAGCTAATGTGTTTGATTGAGGAGACCTTTAGGAACCGGTTTGGGAACCACTGTTTTAAGTCATTTCAGAGCAATGGAAATATTGAGCTTGATTTAGAGGTATTGTCCAGCTTCTTGTAAGGCATCGGCTTATTTCCCATTTCCAGCTGTTTTGGAGTTCTCTGTTTTGTTGCACTGATGCTTGTGTGTTTGAGGTGTTTGTCTGTGCTGTTTCTCCACAGACAGTGCGCTCAATGAGGAGAACTTCACCGTCAGATGCCCGAAGCACAAGGTGACTCAGAGATCTTGTTTTAGTTGAGTTTAAGTTATGAAAATGACATGAGTTTGCAGCATAAATAGACTGCAGTATTGAATTCCTCAGCTTTATTGTCTTCCTCTTGCATCATCTTCAGTGCCGATAACGAACACTCGTGTTTTTGTCTTCTCAGAATAAAGCATCCAGATTGAGCGTCAGCAGGCTGAAGAACAGATGACATCTGGGACGGGTTGAAATGGCTTTGAAGGTATTTTATAGGGCTGGGGATTGACGCAAATTTCACAATTTTGGATATCAGGTTCAATACATGGCAAATTTTCTCAAGGAGAGCAAATCCTGTAAACTATGGGAGTCAGTTGTAGCCTATAGGCTTCATTAGCCTACTATTATATTGAAGGTAAAAATGAACTAATTTGTATACAAACACTTAAATTACACTTTTATTTATTTTTATAATAATAAAGTTATATGAAATATAAACATTTAAATGGTGGCTGTCATAAAAACTTGCCAGATTTATTCAAACATGCATTAAATATTGAAGAACATTAAAAATTATAATGAATATGGTGCATATATTTAGCAAAATGCTCCTCTCTGGAATTATTCTAGCTGACTAACGAGTTTATGGTCACTGGATATGGTTTTTCTGAGGTAAATGTGACGTTACATGACATTGTTTACAAGCTGTTTTACTGACGTCTTTCCACGGTTGAAACACGGATTGAGTGATTCCATGTCACATGATACGGATTTCAATAAATTATACTCTTATCTTTTAACACACTTTCAGATGCTCATTCAAGTTTATTTTGTGCTGTAACTGGTGTTATAACACTGCACATAACACTGCAACACTGCATATTCCCCAACACTGCACCACTTATCATTATGACAAACTCTTTTCTTGTTTTGGTGACAATTGCATTATTCAGCATTAGTTATAACTCAAACAAGTTCATATTTCATTAATCTAAGGGTACTTTTACATGACAACGATCCACAAGAAAATGAAAAGTTTTTCCTTTTTCCGCACACAGACGACAATAGTGTTGGGTATAGGGATGCACCGATCCACATTTTTTCACTTCCGATCCGATCCCGATACCTGAATTTGGATATCGGCCGATACCGATACTATTCCGATACCAGAGCTGTGTTTGCTTTAATATTATTATTATCATTATTGTTTATTTTATATGATGCTGAAATAAACTCCTCTCTCAACAGGCAAGTATGATATGTAGGCCTACATATTTATGCATGTATGGTAAGTATAAGGTCAGAAAAGGAAGTCAGAAAAACAGTAAATCCTGTTAACAGGAAAAATCCCATTCTGAAAACAAATATGCAACTGTAGGTCATGTCAATATTTATTACATTCCCAAAATGTCAAATACTTGAGTCTTGAAATATAAGAAAAGTGCAAGTGTAAACATCTTACACACACACACTATCTAAAGGGTGATCCTCGCTCCGATGCTGTAACTCTCTCGATGAATGCTCGATCAACATCAGCCATGTTGCAAACAGACAAGCGGATTTCGCCTCAGACGCGCGTCAATTTCGCTTCAAACTTTTGCTTTTTGCGAGCATCAATTTCGCTCTGGGCGCGCGAATGGATTCAAAATATTCAAGCGTCCAACTAATTTGACGCGCTATTCGCGTTTGGTGTGAACGCACAGTAACGTGGTGTTTTTTAAATGTTTGATTGCATTCGTTGTGTTGTACGACGCGAGGGAGCTTCAACAAGCTCTGAATTACGGCTTTGCAAACATTGCATTTTGCTGTCTTGCTCTGCGGTGTTTCCAGTGTGAAGAATTTCCACACAGCGGCCGCAAACTGCGGAATGGATTTCCTGAGCGGTGGCGTGTCTCATAACTCTGTGTCTCATTGAGCCGCGCCTCCGTTCAGGAAATCCATTCCGCAGTTTGCAGCCAGCTAGCAGACTAGCCGGCAGGAATCACTTTTGGAGTCATTTCAGCAGACAACGTTAAAGCGCAGACATGACTCAAGGATATCGGATATCTCCGCAGGTTGGATCGGGAAAATCCGATACGTGAATTACGCTGGTATCGGTCCCGATACCGATACTGGATCGGATCGGCCCCATCCCTAGTTGGGTATCTTTGAATTTTAACGATTATGATTCTGCTTATCGATTACGATTCTTATCGATTCCTAATTTCGACACATTTAGTCTTATTATATAAATATAAAGCATTATTAAAGACAAGACAAACACTAATTAAAAAACAAACAAATAAAAAATTAGCAATCGCAACAAATAAATAAAACAGAACAAATATATGATTGAAATACAGTGTTTTAAGTTTTTCAGGTATTCAGGTACAGAAACTGTAATCAAATGTAAAATAACACCGCACTTTATAAATAAAATATACAGTACATTACAAATATAGTTACAGAAGTTATTCAGTCAAGAATGAGGGAATTTTCTCTTTGTCCTTTTGTTGTTTGATTAGTGTTATTATAGAGACGGCAGCAGGAATATTAGGCTGCTGTCACTTTAAGAGTTTCCCAATGTAGTTACACACTGAAAACGGAGCGCGAGTCGTCTTGCGCTTGAATTGTGCAAAGTCATATTGAAATGCTCACAAAGGAATCGATAAGAGGAATCGAAATTTTTATTTTATAACAAGTCTCCGATTCCCAACGTCAAGTATTCGATTCCCGACCCTAGACGACAAAATTGTCAAAATGATCCCCGTTCACACGGATCCTTGAAAACGATTAAAAACGCTGTATTATTCATGCCAGGCCAGTAGATGGCGATGTCAGTTTGTAAAGAAACACTACGCGCCTATAGACTGAACACGTAATACGCATGAACATGGCGTCACAGTTTTCACATTTTAGTTGTTTACACAGACGATAACGGTATCGTTTTCAAAAACATGCACTTTGAAACTATTTTCAAAAGTTTGTACGTTACGTTTTCCGTTTTTAGTTTAAAACGGCCCGTAAAGTTGTTTTCAATGGTGTATTGATCATTTGTTTGTTGATCTTCCTCCACAGGTAGACTTCAGCAGGGCATCTGGCTGCGCAGTGGATCCCTGAAGTGTTTACAGATTGTTCCAGTTGATTTTGTACTTCACGTGTTTGAGTGTTTACATGTACTCTCAGGCGTCTGAAGGCACCTGGACCGGATGAGCTGAACATCCCGACGGCCCGTCGCTTGAGTCGAGCTGTGCCCTGGACGACGCTGGATGATTCTCTCTGCATTCCTTCTGCTGTCTGAACGAACGCTCGATTATATTCAACCTCTGCAGATCTTACAACATAAACCATCTCCATTTCACTGAAGGCCAAATATCTCATTCCGCTTCACACTGAACCCTGTAAAGCCCTTTGAAAGTTAATAATGACAGCCTTGTTTCATTTGAAGTTACAGTACAAGTGCACTGAGCACTTTTTGTTTATTTTGTCATTCTTATATGAACTCTTATATGAATCTCATTGTTCATTAATGCAACATGAACTGACCATTTTTTAACAGTGACGTCTTTATCACATAAAACTGAAATGCTGAGTCTCCTCCAGTGGTATCGTATGCACTAGTATGTGAACATATTTATTTCTATTTATGTTTAATGCATATGTGTGTATTTATTTGCCAATGAACAGAGTGTGTTTTAGCACCTTGTATAATTTGATGTTGGTATAACAGCTACAGGGTGCTTTAAACATGAATTTGATTTGAGTTTTGAATCTTGTGGCCTGGGAATCGAGGAGTCTGTAGGATTTTCCATTTCACCCGATGCCTTGTGATGTCTCGAGCTCTGTTTCAATAAATGTTTTTATGTTCTACATTCCTAACATGCGACTGTGTGACTGTTCTTCATGTTGCATTGGGATGGATGTGTTGATGCACATGTGTGTCCAGATGGTGGTGCTAAACAACCTTCACAATCAAACAAACCTGGGTCAGTGAAGCATTTCGGAAAAAGATTCTTTCATGCCTCTGTTAGAGCAAATGAAACTTATACTAAAACTAAACCTTTACATTACGAGTGGTCCGTTCCTCTGCAAAGGTGGGTGTCTATCTAAGTTGAAAAGGTTTTCTCTGACTGGATTGCATAGAGCAGTTGCTAACATGTTTTGCTCTCCAGTTGCTAGGATGTTCTAGGTGGTTACCATGGTTTTTAGTAGGTGTTACTAATGTGTTCGGTCATTGTTTACTGGCCCGGGTCATAAAGGGTGATGGGTAGTATTAGCACCATTACAATTCCTGCAAAATCACGTTATGATTTTTATATCATTTAAAATGCGTTATAATGACCATTAATGTCTTTTAAATAACATAATTTGTATACTAGTATAGAACTCAAGCTATAGGTTGTGAAATCAAGCACTTCTCGTTCTTATATAACTTTTTTTTTTTTTTTTTTTTTGCTTATAATGGCATAGCATACATCTACCCGATTAGCCTGCTAGCTTAGCTTACATTATATAATGTTTTTTGCTTCCAATATAGTTCCCAATTACATGTTTCAAATTAATGATGTTTGTGTGTACTTAGCAGGACAATTAATTTATTAAAAATGAATATGTAATTATTTTTTACAGAACATATTATGTTCCTATCAACACACTCACTGCGCTCTCCCAGCTAATTAGGTGATAGGAACATATCAAATCAAAAATGCAAAAAAGGTGTGCACTCTAAAACTCTTTTATTATAGACAAGAAATTAAGTTGAAACTGTATCTCCTGTCTATAATAAAAGAGTTTTAGAGTGCATACCCTTTTTTTGCATTTTTGAACATAGTATGTTGAAACAATCCTTATAAAAAATATGGATGCTTTACAGTTTGTTTTATTATGCAATGCATAGGCATTCATTTTATATTCCAAGCATGTTGTTTTTGCACTAAATGTAATAAAAATCATACAAAAACAGGTTATAATTATTTGAGACATCATGATAACAACTTTTGATCAGGCATTACCGCCTGGGTCCTAAAGGAGACCCATTATAATCAGTGATGCTGTCTACACTGGATGGGGCACGACGAGACCAATATCCAATAGTAAACTGATGCCCCTTTTTTTTATTTTTGACGTAAAGTGCTCGCGCTACTTCTGATACGAAGGCCAAATGGATTAGCAGTGATCGCTTTGTCGCATTCAGTGTGGACAGCTTATACGTCTGCATATAATGGTCTTGTTTATGGATTGTCATACCGGTTTATTGGAAATGGATAATATAACAAAAATTTTAATTTTGGGGGGGAAATATCATATAGGCCTACATAAAGCAAAATGTATGACTATTTTCCACTGATGACTCTCTGACTTTAATACAGAACAATCTCAGCTGTTGAAAAGGATACTTGATGTAATAGATGTATGACTGATTTTTAAAACGATGCAGAATTGTGATCTTTATTCTTTTTTTATAGATTCAAGTGTTTTATTTGACTCTGTAATTCCCCTATTGGTAGTTATTTAAAAATAAAAAATAAATAATGTAAATAGCACAAATGGTGGACAAGTTACACAGCAAAGTTGAATAAGCTTAGATGTTTGTTCAAATCATTATAAATAAGATATAATAGTAATTATGATTGCCTTGGGATAAGTTCTCAGATTCACATACTGACAGTCCTGTTAAACTCGAATAGATCTGTCCTTATTGTTCCTCCAGTCAAATCTTGTGAGTCCTCCTCCTCATTTCCCATCAGACACCAGTTCTGCTGGGCTGCCAAGGTCCCTGCGGACATGCGCTTTGTTTGTGCTGGAAATAGTGTGTCTGTCTCTTAGCAGTGTGTGTGAACACACTGATCCAATAACAGTGCAGGTGTTGCTCAGACCTCTGCCTGCGCCTCTCGCTGCGTTTCGAGACGTTATCATGTCTCACACTGTAAATGAAGTTTGTTCTGTGATAGTATGAATCAACATGTTACTTCGTACTAGGGATGCACAATATAAAAAAAATATATATATATATATATAACAAATTTGTATCGTTATCGGCCCGATAATAACATTTGGCTGAGATATTAAAACCAATAAATAATGGATTATTTCCTTAAGTTGAGACACTTCATTGTTCGCCATGATGGTTTTGAATTGCTTGAAATATGATTGGAATCACTTTAAAAAAGGAAAATACAGTGAAGTGCAAACTTTATTCAGACACCTTCGACATTTCACACATTATCACAGATATTCACTTTAGTTTAGAAAATGGTAATAAAATATGACAATAACTCAGAGTTATCAGATCAGTTGATATTTCTGTCCTTCTGTTAGACTGTCTCACAGATGAATTATGTTGAATATAATCTGTCAGCTGTTAAATTTAACTACACCATTAGATAATACCAGTTTAGCTCAACCAGTTACCAAGCAATGCTTCATTTAGTTCAGTCTGTGTGTAAAAAGAGCATTAGCAATTAAAGAAAAAACTCCTCAGCAAAACATGATCAGCTCAAAGTGTCTGAATAATTTTTGTTCCTAAATTGTAATAAATGTTACTGGTTGAAGAATTTTTAGGTATAATATGCCACAGTTACTTTTAATTTAGCTCTCCTCACTTACATAAATGAACTATATTGTCCTGCACACACTAGTAAAACAATATCTGGTGTCTGAATAATTTTTGGTTTGACTATTATAGGCTACATAAAATTATAATGAGAACAGTATAATTGTGTGCTTGGGACATTTCTTTTAATGGTGAGACTTTTGTTTTTGTAATCAGGCTCTAAAAAATTACCCAAAAATTTTGATTTAGATTTATTGGCCAATATATCGGTTATCGGCTTTCAAAAATGAAGAATTATGGGTTATCGATCCGCCAACATGTTAATATCGCTGCATCCCCACTTCATACTGTTCTGCTTCCTCTGGACCTCGACGTGACTGAACAGGCCAAGCATTTGAACACAGTAAAGATGTCGAAGATGAGCGAATGTGAACATGTGTCGTGTTTCTGTCATTTTATCCAAAAAGTCTTAATACGAGGTTGGAATTTCTTGGAATTTCTGAGTTCTGAAAGTAAAGTGACATTATATGCAGACAAGGTGAGATTTTTCATTTTAAGTAGAGTCAAGTGTACATAGTTCAGTAATACAACATTCAAAAGTTAACCGGTAATGTAATTAACAGTTCATTCAAAGTAATAAAAGTTCAGTGAGCTTGAAGTCAGTGGGCAGGGCAGGGGTTTTGGATGACAGACAATGGTTTCATACATTTTGAAAGATAATTTCAATCTTTCTGTTTGCTTGTTGGAAAGATGCAAAACAGTCTTGTGTCGAAAGCATCTTTCTTCATCGCCGGCCACTCAAAAGTAGGAGACGGACTCAAAGAAGCATCAGTAACAGTAATAACTCTCGAAATGTCAGGTTAATAGAGTGGAAAGGTTATGATGGCCTTACTCTTCAAGCACAGCACTGGTACTGTCGGCCAGCATGTTGACTAATCTGTACTTATCTCAAAGATTAACCATGACAAGATGAGAGAGAGAGAGAGAGAGAATGAGAGAGAGAGAGAGAGAGAGGGAGAGAGAGAGGGAGGGAGGGAGAGAGAGAGAGAGACGAGGAGAGAGAGAGAGAGAGAGGGAGAGAGAGAGAGAGAGAGGGAGAGAGAGAGAGAGAGAGGGATGGAGAGATGAGATGCAGGATCATGCCTGCGAAAAAATGCTTTATGGCTGATGCCTGCAGCTAATATATCTCTCTCTCTCTCTCGTTCTCTCTCTCTCTCTCTCTCTCTCTCTCTCTCTCGTTCTCTCTCTCTCTCTCTCTCTCTCGCGCTCTCGCTCTCAGTCGCTCTCTCTCTCTCTCTCTCGCGCTCTTGCTCTCAGTCTCTCTCTCCCT
>NC_138725.1:74362349-74376283 GCF_965113295.1 Leuciscus leuciscus | reverse complement strand
TCTGCTTTCGTTGGCTCTGGCGTTAACATTATCTCAGCACGCAGAAATCCAACAGTGTAATTTGTTTTTTTGCCTTTATCGTAATCTGCAGCTCTGCCTAAAGGTTTTCTGATCGTCCACAGTTTGCATCTTGGCTAAGGATCTTTTCCCAGCCTTATCGAGTTGTGATGTTGGAGCAAATAGTCTAGCAATGAGTTTTTCCTGAAATATATCTCTGCATCATCTTTATCTTGTCACGAAGTATGCCGTGTGGAAAAAAGTAGTACGCCTTAGCATACTTTTAAAACAAGTACCTTTTCAAATTTCAAATGTACATATTGAATTAAATAGTTTTTTTTTATACTTTATATTTAATAATCATAATAAATTAAAATATGTAATATTTAAATGCCATATCAAAAAACAATAAAATTATAATCAAGTATTAGTATAGTAATATTAGTAATATTAAGTAATATTATTATAAAGTATAAAGTATAAGTCTTAGTAATATTTGTAAATTCACTTTACATGTATTTATTCTTAATCACGAAAATATGCCGTAACTGCATTTTAAATGACATATTACATGCCACATATTACAGAGGCTGAAAATGGTCAACAAATACATTTCCTTTTATTTTTGTTTTGTTTGTACTTTTATAATAGTTTATACCCAACTATTGGGTTAAACATTGTATTAATAAATTTAACCCAATGGCTAGGTTTGTCCATATTTGACCCAAATTTGTGTTGAAACAACCCATTTTTTAGAGTGTACTGATAATGATCCAAAATGTGCTGGAAAAGGTTGTTTGATTGTGCTCAGATGATCAGCATGTTTCACCATGTGTTCAGTGTGAATCACTTTAAACCCATATGCTACCACACATAAATAGTGTCTGACGAATAGCTCTTGCCACCAGCAAACCGCACTGGATTTCACCGTTCGAAAGCCTTAAAAGAGGCTGACGTCGGGATCTCGGAGTTCTGTTCTGGGCTTTAAGCGTTCAAAATCCAATCGGACGAATATAGATCAAGCTGTTCTTCCGGTCCGGATTGCCTGTTCCAGGCTGTGTTTCACTACCTCCCACTGCTAGATGGTTGACATTCAACACGATCTCCTATTGAAATCCATATAAATCCTCCTTGTGCAAGAACAGCCACTGAGTCACATCTCTAGATGTCCAAAACAGCACCACAGGGTTAGGATTTTCCATCTCTCTAAACCGCGTTTGGCTCTGAGGTGTGAACGAGGAGGGATGGTGATACGGTGGGAGTTTAGTTTGATATATTCTCTCCTAACCCAGCACTTATCATGAGAACAAGACGTACAACATGGCTGTTGTTTTGTTTCCCTTGCTTCTGTCTTGCAGTCTGAGCCGTCCAGATGGCAGAAGTGTAGCTACTAGAGCTGGTGCTTCAGTCGAGCATTACCAGCAAATCTTTGACAAACGAGATATCCTCATTACCCCCTTTTAAGTTTGTTTTTAGTGGGTTCATGGATAAATTAATTTGAATAAATTTAGCTAGCAAGTGCAGACACACACACCAATTTCTATAGGCCTCTTTCTCACATCTCGCCTCATTGATTTTCATTAGCATCCCATAATGAGTCAATTCGAAATCCTCTGGTGCTCTTCGTGTGTCGGTCAAATATATTTTTTGCTCAATGAAATGAATGTACTATATTTTAGTTTGATAATGTTTTGTATTTTTAGCCGTTTTTTTTTTTTTATACTAAATTATATTTACGCTGTATTTATAATCCATTTATTCACATTTTGAGCATTAAATTAAATTACATTAAATTTCCAACTTAAACTGTGGTAAATCTTGAATGCTTTAGAGCAACAGACTGAAGTTTGATCTCTTGTCAAAGACGACACTTGGCAGAAGTGAAAAAAGTTTTAAAAAGTGCATTTTATGTGTATTGTTATGGAAAATGCACAAAAATACTATTTTCAATTTCTATATGAAATATATATTTTCAAAATCATGTTTTACTCTAAAACTGCAAGAAAATCAAAACAATAAATCTTGATATCTCAAAAAACAAGTTTTTAGTAAGATGTTGTTTGGCTGCAGTACCAGACGCTTCCACTAGATGAAATGCGTCTCTCAATAATTTTTTTAACTCTTTTTTGACCATGAGGGGCACAAGTGTGACTTTTTTTTTACAGGGACATTTAACTTTTTCGAATCATGTCCATGATTATTTATTTGTGTTCACATAGCAAGTGCCAAAACCTTTACCAAGTTTCATACCATTCCAATGAAGTAAAAAATTCATTAAAAAATTAAATTAAATTTTTTGGTCAAAAATGACCGGAGAGCACCAACTGCCCAACACTTGCCCCAGTCTTCACCAGCTCTCTGAAGCTCTCCTTCAACAAGAAGCTCCCCGAGTTTGAGTCCCGGCTCAGCCAGGAGGCCTTTCTGTGTGGATTTCGCATATTCTCCCCGGTGTCCGCGTGGGTTTCCTCCAAGTGCTCCGGTTTCCCCCACAATCCACAGACGATCCAGACAATCCAAAGGTGAATTAGAGACTCTAAGTTGTCCGTAGGTGTGAAGTGGCCTTCCATTCAGGGTGTTTCCCCGCCTGTGGCCCAAGACACTGGGATGGGATCCAGCGCCCCAAGATCCTCATAAGGATAAAGCAGTTTGGATGATGGATGGATGATGGATGATGGATGGATGGATGGATGGAATTACCTCTACCTACATTTTTGCAAAACGCAAAAAAACATACCATACATACAAATCACTGCAGCTTCCAGATGAAATGAACAGTAGAGGCAGTAAAACAGCAAGCACTTTTAATCATTTTCATACGAAATTATGATTACAGGTGCACATTATTGATTAATAAAGACTTATTTTTGCACGGCTCCTTGTGCGTGATGTCAGAACACCAGCTCCATATATGTGTGGCTTTTCAGGCCCTGTTTACAACTGGTATTGAGATGCGTTTTGGTGGATTGTATCACAAGTAGACGAGGGAGACACATTACCGTTCACACCTGGTGTTTTAATTGCTGTCACTTCCCTACTTCCCTCCTTTCTCCTGTGGAAGTACCAATTTATCATGATGTTTTCTCAACTCTAATCCTTTCAATTTTGCTCCATGTTACTGCCATTTATCCTGCGTCATTTGTCATGTCTTTCAAATGTCCCGGTGAGTTTACAACATCCAGTTGCATTGGTCATGAGTTCAAATATTGCTTGACTGAATACGTTAAAGCCGGTTAGTCCCTATCACATATTTTAGTAATCATCATAAATTAGGTTAAACACTCAAAATTCATCTTGTGAAAATATTTTTTTTAAATCAGACATTGGGTTACCATGGAAATGGCACTTTAAATCTCTCAATCTTTGTGATATGAGCTTCAAATTTGGAACACAACTTAGATAGGCATATGGCTTTGAATTTCTAACTTATTTTGTAAAATATATCTTCACCCTTGCTTCAAACACAGCTCATCAAATCAGAATATAGATTTTACTCTTCCTCTCTCTGTCACTTCCCCACATCCCTCCTTTCCCCATCCATCCATTTATCATCCGTCATCTGCTCTTTTAAATCGTTTCCAATGCAAGTGTGCCTATTTATCATGATGTTTTCTCAACTAGGACTTCTAGTTTTGCTCCATGTTTCAGGGTGAGGTTGTAGCAAGGCGAGGAGAGGATCTTTTCCAAGCGGTGTATTTATTAAAGGAAAACAACACAACAAAGCCGGGACAAGGATTGGAAGAACAATTACAGGAGACCCAACCATACTTTGACGTGAACGGACCACAAAAAACTGAATCCACAAAACTATGAACAGGGGCCCTATGTCATGAAGCCGGTTTAGGATAGCCAGGTATGTTTCAGTTTAGTTTGCACCAATCCTGGATATTCTACTTCATTTGTCACGTCTTTGAAATTTTCGGATGGGTGTACAACGCATTGGTCAAACCAGTCACATGTCGCACGGGTATATTTGTGGCAATAGCCGATAATTGCATGGGTCAAAATTATCGATTTTTCTTTTATGCCAAAAATCATGAGGATATTGAGTAAAGATCATGTTCCAAGTAGATATTTTGTAAATTTCCTACTGTAAATATTTAAAACATTTGTTTTTGTGAGTGAATGCAGCACAAACACGAACATAAATGCACAACTTTAAAGGAGATTTTCTCAATGTTTTGATTCTTTTGGACCCTCAAATTCCAGATTTTCAAATAGTTGTAACCAAATATTGTCCTATCCTAACAAACCACACATCAATGGAAAGCTTATTTATTCAGCTTCTGGGTGATGTATAAATCTCAATTTAAAAATATTGACCCATGACTGGTTTTGTGGTCCAGGGTCACATATTTCAGTAGCCCAATGGTGGTTGATTTATTTTGTAATATCACTGCAATGTGAGGGACTACTAGTATGCTTATTTATAATACTCAAGGTCAGGTAAAGGGAGTGAAATATTCTCAGATAATAGAAACAAGAAGATCTGCAGTCCGATTAATATGGTGGGACATGAAAAAAGTATAGGAACACAGAATGATCCATATATGAAAACTAGCCTCTATATGCTTCAGAAAAACAACACAAAAGCCACAGCATTCAGTATTTTAGTGTTTATTTCTACAATGTTTCTCCAGAGCAATGTTGAATCATGCAAATATTTCTGGGTTTGCTTTTTGTCCCTTCAACGAAAGATTTTCACAATGGTCTTGTATTCTTCATACACTTCGAAGGGTTAAAATGTCTTTCAGTGTAGCATTGAGTTTCTTGGTGATTTATTGTCTATGAGAGCAAATCGATGTCCTGCCCCATTCACTGTCGGCCTGCTGTTGTTCTGCACATGAAGTATACAAAAACATTTATTTTATTATTCGCACACTGTCATTTTCGACTCCACTGAAACTTTGACCAAGTTATAGCAAACTTGTGCTAATTGAACGTATTACTACACAATATTTGTCACAATTCTAAAAAGTAGCACAGATACCAACTTTTCTGTTATATCCATGCAAAAGGCCCTTTCAAACATTGTCGTCAACACTTTTATTCTTTTAATTTTAACAACACAAGAGCAAAACAGTTCCAGCACATCACCTTTTGCTACCTTTCTTCGAACAAGAATACAAAATCGAACAAATATAATTAAAAAAAAAATGTTAATTGCGCAAGACTTGTGTGGAACAAGGGTAATACATTCCACTTTATTGTCATTTGAGTCTAAATGCGAAGTATACCAGGTTTAGCAGCTAGTAACATTTTTAATATGTAACTAATGGCTCAAATAAGAGGATCTTATATAGAAATTCAATTGGACCTTCATTCCCTGACACAAAGCAGCAGATTATATTTTTTTTAGACATCACTAACCCATTAGTTATGAAACATAAATATGACACCTTCATTTAACACACCCTTCCTGCACTTACATTAACAAACTGGATGTTAAAGACAACATGAAGTGGGGTTTAAAACACTTTTTAACAATATTTTTACTAATAACCACAATTAACATTTTAATGTAAAACGGGATGTTTAATGAGAGAAAAAAATATATAGGGCGTCAACTGAATTACTGTGATTGTGAAAAGTGTCTCTTAAATACTGTACCAGAATGAAGTCAGGTGTTTTGCAGGGGAAAGAGGGATTGAAAGTAAGAGGGATTTTGTAATGTAATCAAAAAATAAAACCTTTTTAGAGGCAGAAATCTTTGTTTTGAATAATGTGCAAAGTCGGTAAGACCAGTCGTGCACAGTAAGACCAGAAATGTGTGTTTAAATAAGTTAATTTTGATTTCATGTTGACTTTTTGAATATTACACAGTGAATGGTATACCTGAGAAAATCCTTCACTCGGTAAGCAAAGCACACGTATGTCAACAAAGACATCTATGAAAGAGGACATCATCTGGAAAGCATAAGCGTTCTTTTTTTAAGCATCGCATACATCTGATAAACATCTTGAAAAGAGCTAATTCATATATAAAAAATGTCAATCGATCGAACGTCCGACAGGAACTCGTCCAAGACATTGCAAGGGTCACATCTAGAGGAAATCAAAAAGACGTCTCAAGTGAAATACGTGTGCTATCAGGGCCTCCATCCGTGATGCTCAGAGAGAACGCAAAAGAGGAAATGTATGTAATGTGGTATTGTATTGTTCTCACGGATATGTCAACACACAAAGGCTGAATGGTTTTTAAACTGTGCTTCTGGGAGCCGTCATGTCTAAATCGCTCTTGTATTTAGCGGGACAGCCCTGTTTCTCAATGCAAGATTTGTACAACTATTTCATATTAGGTGACGCAGGGCCAAGGACTGCATGCCTAGATAGAGAGGAATTACATGGATTGCATCTATACGTTACTCTGAAGAGAGTTTTTGCATCTACCATTCAAACCTTCCTAACAGTCTTCTGCAATTAAGTGACTTTTTCTTCATAGTTTGGGATTAATAGTGAGCAAACTGAGATTTGACAGTGTTGTTTCTCCAAAATATTATAATTAAACACTGTAACGCTACAGTATTAAATAAATAACAAAAAGGTCAAGACCTAAATGAATAATACAACGCACGTATAAAGTAATCAATAAGTCATATCCACTGACCGACCACAGGGATACACAAGCACGAAACAATACCAACACAGCTCCTACTGTGCTTCTGAAACCACGTTGAGTCTCCACGTGAAATGTTTTAGCTGTTTTTTCCAAAGTTTTTCAAATCTTTCTGATTGCAATAATTTTTTTTTTTTTTACCAAAAAAAGTCTACATATTGCTCCTTATATTTTCATAGAAGAGTTTTTTCAATGTCGTTTTGGTCTAATTATACGTGGAAAACATGGTTGACGCACAATCAGCAGGCTTAGTCGATTGTCTTACACGTTCCCTCAGAGATACTCTTCATCGGGAACAGTTTCACGCTGTCAACTCTCCTTGGGATGCTCTTGGAGCACTTGTACGCACTTTTCCTAATGATGCTTCGCAAGGACTTGAGTCCTTATTGTCATCTAGTGATCCCAAGTATATGTGCAAGGTAGGTTAATTCAAGTGACCTCTCTACACGCATATTTCAATTGGCGTCGTGACCAGGATTCGACCGCTGTTGCCGTTGCTGTCACGGGAGGCGCGCTCGTAGCCGCCATTGGAGGAAGCCGAGCTGTTGGTGGATGTAGAGGAGAAGTGCGCCATCACCGGCTCCATCACGATCCCTTTAGCTACTCCACACACAGGCGACAAGCTCTGCTGCTTCAATCGGTCCACCAACTCATCTTCTTCAGAGGAAGAAGAGCTAAGCTCAGCCTGACGGTTATTCATCACCGCGCCGCCGTTGCAGTTCCCGGCCGAGGCATGCGTCGTGTTCCCGTTCTCCGTGTCGAGCATCCAGCAGAGGCTGAAGTAGCTAAAGACGTCTTTGACGGAGCATCGGTGGTCCTGCTCGATGGACAGCAGACAGCGAAACATGCGGAGCGCGTCGTCAGTGAAACGACGCCACTGCGAAGGCACCGCGCTGGTCCGCCTCCGCCGCTGCTGCCAGCGCACAAACTCCTCGTAGAAGGCGTCGGACGGCAGCGCTTTCTCCCACGGGAAGTTCCCGGTGAGCATGCAGAACAGAAGCACGCCAAAGGCCCACACGTCAGTGCTGTAGTCCACGCACAGGCCCTCCTGTCGACCGGGGTCGCACAGTTCTGGCGCCGTGTACGGGATGGTCCCGCTCACCCGCTTCACCGGAGAGCCGGCGCGCCTCGTCATGCCAAAGTCTGAGAGTTTCACCTTCCGGCAATCCTTGTCAAAGATGAGGACGTTCTCCGGCTTTATGTCACGATGCACCAGCTTCTTGCAGTGCAGGAAATCCAGAGCAATCGCCACCTGGTGCACACACCGCTTGGCAACGTTCTCCGGCAGTCCCACCTACGCACAAGGAGAGAGTACAGAATTAGACGCCATGTGGTTACATAATGGATATTATCATGATTCTCACAGACTGACAAATCTGAAGACTTTTTGTAATGCAGCAACAAGTTTGCAGGGAACACAAAGTCCTCATTTAGCTTGCCAACCACGTTCAATGGGAAGAAGCTGAAGACTGCTCAGAAAGTTGCTAAATCTCGCTAGAGAGCGTCTACATATATAAATGAAGTAAATGTAAAGTTCATGTATAGTTCATATATAAATGAACTAAATTAATAGCTTTTTTACAACAAAAATGAACTATCTCTGAACTTACTTAAGCTGGACTGTGCTTAAGTCTTTCTATTTTCTTCTAGAAACAAACTTTGTTGCATTATTTTCCTGTTATCTCTGTAAAGCTGAAACAATCTGCATAAATAAAGGGGACTTGACTTGAGTACATGATACGCTCATTTACATATTAGTGACACCGTTACATTGTATCTGTCTAGAGTCAGTCCTTTACGTTTCTTTGTTTCACTCCTACTCTCTGTGCTCCACATACTTTATTTTAATACAGCCTAATCCCCTATAAATCTGTTCTCATTTACATATTTCTCTGTTTATATTGTCAGGCAATGGAACGAGAATATGAAATAGTGACTGAAACGAAGCCCATTAAGATTATGTGTGTCACTTCTATGCTGCTGCTCTATTTACATGATTTATATTTATATTAAAATGATTGTTTGTCTTTCCTATTTTTTCTTTGACAGCGCACAGCCTCAACTGAAAGTGCTGCTCGTCTTAGCCATTCTCTGCAGTGGGAAATCACCATGCTCATGGGATAGTACAAGTCTGAGAAACTAAATAGAGGTTTGCCACGTGGCGCTTTACAAAAAAACAAACAAAAAAGTTGTTAAATGTGTCTTAAAAGTCGCTTAATCTAGCGCCAAAGTCGCTAGGTTGTCAACACTGAACAAAGTAAAACGGGGAAGATACAGAGATGTAAAATAGTAATCAAACAAAACGCTAACCCTAATTATTAAACTTCACCATGTAAATCACCCAGACTTGAATGAGACTCAAATCATGAATCACACATAGAAGAGGATCATTACGGAAGGGGAAAAATCCCAAAAATTTGCATTAAAGGAGGCACAAGAGTCATATCTACTGACAAGAATATCACAAAGACTTGAGGATGAGCTGTTTTGGCTTAATGCCAGTAAGCAACCACCCAGAACATCCTCGTCACCACATAGCAATGCACTAACAACCAGTCTAAAAACTGTAGCAACTACCTAGCAACACCCTGGCAATCACCCAAAACAACCAATAACATCGTAATAATGAGATTTACATTGCTTTATATGACTAAATTTTTCTTCAAATGTTTATGAGAATGGTACAACATGGTATGATAATGGTAAAAGTTTATTGGTACAACATAGTTTTCCATTTTTCTTCAAGTGTTTATGAGAATGGTACAACATGGTATGATAATGGTAAAAGTTTATTGGTACAACATAGTTTTCAATTCGTTATACATGTTTATAATGACATTAAATGTAATCTAAATAAAATCTAAATTTAGCATACTGTATGAATAATAATAAACAAATCATTTTAATGCTTTCATTTAGGACTTTTTTAGCACACAGTATGAATATGTCTATTGGAAGAGATTCAAGCGAGGTACAGAAGTTCTCGTTGTCTCACCTGCGGAGGAATGATGTCAAAGAGATCGCCTGCCAGCGCATACTCTTGAGCGAAGATGTAGTATTCGTCAGTCTCGAAGGCGATGCCAAACATGTTGATGATGAAAGGACAGGGTGACAGGTAAAGAGAGATGCTGTACTCGCGAAGGAAACTCTTCAGCTTAGTGGTTTTCTTTCGCAAGAATTTCAGGGCCATTTTCGTGCCTGGAGGGAAGGAACAGAGGTAGAGGTTAACATTGCTTAGCTTTTAAAGCATTGCTGATTATTCCGCCGCTGACACCAAGCTAATGGCCTACTTTGCAAGATCTGAATGTGCTCTTTTTAAATGTCACACAGAGACAATGTCAAGTCGTGCATTAATATGGGAATTAACTTTTCAAGGGAACAGCTTTCTTTGACTATAAATTCTAAAGCAGGTTTGAAAGGATTTGAAAGAATACCTGAAGCAAAAACAGCAAACATGAGTCTATTTTCTGTTGGTTAATTCTGCTCTTTTTTTGCTCATTAAAGCCATGAAAGTAAGAATGCAAACAGTTCTAGCTACACACTTTGATTAATTGCATTGTTCAACTGCAGTAAACACATTGTATTATGTATGGGGCACCAGAAGATTTTCCTTGCAGTAAAAACTGTTTCGGTGCATCAAATGACTTTCACTAGTAAAATGAGGAGGGCGGTCTCAAACGGACCATCACCAATCCACGGCAGGCTCGAATCAGATTGGAAGACATCTGCACTGTTTTTTTATCAGCCCACCGATAAACAAAATCATGTTTAAAATGTAACAGATGCATCTGAGGAAGAACTTTCACACCTGACACGTTTGGAGGGTTTGTTTCAGAACCTGATGTGTTTTCTCCCTAAGTTCGGTTCATTTCGGCATATTTGAAAACAACAATCGCTCTTGGATCTGCACCAAAACAATCGATCCATTGCCTGAATGAGGCGGTCCAACCCAATGGACCAACAAACTAGGCTGTCTCTCAATATGGGGGATGGGTCCGAGCGCCGAACGGGCCACCTGTCTGACCAAGGACCTTAGAATCGTCCTAATCCCCCCCTTACGTACATTGCGTGAAAGGCAGAAGCCTCTCAAAATGAATCATGGGTTAACCTGGAGCAAAGACAAAGTGAAATGCCTAATTGAAATTTGATCAGACAAACATATTTCAGAACAACTGTCCAAGACACATGAAAATACCCAATTTACAAGGTGTTTAGCGAGCGTCTCTAAGAGATGGGCTTTAATCATCTGATTTAGTCCTGACGGATAAACGCTATGAGAAGAATACCAAAGGCCGGAATATAAGCTGGTGCACTTTAACCAATGAGAGGACGGTTTACTCACACATGACTTGTGTTTTGGTCCATTTCTAAATGCTGCCTTGTGTAAGCGAACCAAACCAAGAAAAAAATTGCAACGTTGTAAAAATTTTGATCCCCGTTTAGGAACAGAGCAAGTGATCTACAGGTCTGAAAACGCTCTTAGATATCCACATGCAGAACTGTGTATTCTACTTGGTTTTCTGTCTGTGAAATATTGTGAAATATTTACAAAAACAACACATTTCCATCTATTTCCCCAGACACTTGTGCCATATGCCATATTTTAAATGTGTATCGTTTTCTGCTGTTCAATTTTTGAGGCATATTTACTCCCTAAATGGGACAAACTGTGACTGTCAGTCACATAGTCTCATCAATGTCTTGAACAAAAAAAAAGACAGATTTTGCTTGAGAATCACTATAGAAGTCCTTTGCATAACACTGCAGATGGTTAGCAGCTGCTAGGCACTTAAAAGGAAGGTCAAATGGCAAGAGGAACCCCCGCCCCCAACTTTGTTATTACATAACACAACAGATAGCAGAAGCTGCCTGTGTGTACACGATAAAGGCCTTCACAAAGGACCTTCATTATAAGCACAGCCGACAGCTGCACCTGCTCAGGCAGATGATAGACAATAGGGGCTTTTGCACCAGAGGAACCTGTTCCTAGTTCCTTGAACTTTCTCTTTGGCTTGTTTGCACCGCAGGGACTGGGAACGAACTTAGTTCTAGGAACGCCTTTTGGATGAACTAAATTAACTCCTCCAGAGAAGGGTCTAACACAACACAATAGAAACTACCAATAAAGTAAGTGTACGCTGATTGGTCGAACACATCCCATTCGAAACAGCTCCTAACATTTTTAAAAACCGTGCAAAGTTTAAAGTGTACAAGACATAAACATACAGAAAGCTAATGTTAACGGCATTTACCTGTCACCTTTGTCTGCGGTGTTGTGTTGTTTAGCACTGCAAGTTGTCGTAGGAGATTTCGTCTTTTAGCCCTCTCCGTCGCATAACTTATACGTCTACATTCCACCACGAATCCAACGACACACAACAAAACACAGCTCCAATCACGCCGTCCTCCATTCTCCAGTTGTTGAATGCGGCACTTAAATGACGTCACTGTCGGCTGGCTTACGTTACTTCAGAGTTCCTACTGGCGGTACGAATGCAACCAGGAAAATGGCCTTAGGGGAAATTTAGTTCTCGGTGGCTAGTTCCTTTAACTGTGAAAGCTCCTAATCTGGGACTGCATTAGGTGGAAACTAATTGGGAACTGTCGAATTACAATATTCACAGAAAATGCAAACGCAGTACATCTTTCTGATGTACTGAGATACTACAGTGTAGTCCTCCGTGCAAACAAAGATTTGTAAAGACATGTAATGGTTTGACAAACTCTTTGTTGACATATTTCGTATATATACACCTATGGGCTTGTCCTTTTTTAAAATAGCAAAAAGACTTTTTAAATAATCAGAGCCTGGTAATCCATGATGTTATCTATGCTAGTTGACTGCAGGTGATATTCTGCTGCATTACATTCTGAGTGTCTGAACTTCCTACTTGGAAAAGTGTAATTGAACACCACTTGAAGTCAGACTTTCAACTTGGGAAATTGTGCAGAATTTGTGAAATTGTGCAGAATTTGTGAAATTGTGCAGAATTCACTTTTTAGCCATTGAAATGCATCAGTGAGTTCCTACATTACAAGATAATTAAGCCGTAGGTGTGTAAAACACAGTATGAAACACATGATCCTCTCTGCTGATAACTGTACAACTGCAGAACAAATGTTAGCATTGCACAGCATCGTTTATCCTCTGCAATTTAGTTGCTTGGAGACGTCTGTTGTTCACAAACCGAAACGATAGCACTCTATAACCTTCAGCCAAATAGAACATTTTAGAGGTCAGAAGTCAGAGATGTTATGTACAACCTGTAGGAGTATTGGATGGAGTATTAAAGTGAGAACTTAGAGAGATACAGTACAATACACAACCCTGAGCAGTAGACTTTCATCAATATTTGAATCCATTTTAATGGAAGAGACAAACTATATATATATATATATATATATATGCGTAAAGCAATTCTGGAATACATAACATTAAATTACAGTCTGAGAATTCCCACAAATAACATGAAACTGTCAAGAACAGCGAAGCCCTTAAAGCAAACTACCAAAATAGCAAATACAAATTCAATTCACTCCTCTAGTGATATTCCAGTTGGTAAACACACTTTCTCTGAAGGATGTCCCATGATATAGATGCACTATCTGTCCGGTATTAGAGCAGATATCCTGAGATGTAAATTTTATGACAGCTCACGAGACGAGTTCTGCTGAGGCCAGCGGGATAGTGGATTCCTGGAACTGCCCCCACAATGCATTGCAGCATCAATCCTCTAAGTATGGCCCATACTGCATGTAAATAATAAATAAGGTGAGACTGATGGGGATTTTGGATGCTGACAGATGGTGTGTTTTGCATCTCTTTGAAATCTGGAGAATGCACAAGCCAAACAGGGGGCACTTTATAGGCTGGAGACCATCCATACGCTTCTAAAAAAAGAAAGGTAAACGTGACGTCTTGATCAGAACATGTGGATATCCTGAAAGAACCTGAATCTGTAGCTGGGAGGAGGTGCTTGTTTTTTTAAGCTATGCCTGCATGATGGTCACCATCATACCGTATGTTTTGGTAGTTGGTTGCCAGATTTTGTTGCTGGTGTTCCAACAAGGCCTTGACCAGCAAGACTTCCTTGGTCATATGAAGCACCTCCAGACAAAAAACATGTTGGTTGACTAGCTTCACCATCTCCTTTTCACAAAGAACAGCATGGTCATACTGTAATCGAAAGACTTTTAGTTTACAACTGTAGCCAAAAAAAAAAAAAAAACCTGTGAGCTGCCAAAAAATGCTACATAGAAAACGGCACTTGTATTTGTCCGGTGAATCTATGAACTGTACACAAGACCATTTATTCAGAAGTCA